>NC_069499.1:1339613921-1339913921 GCF_027579735.1 Bombina bombina
ATTTTAAATTTACACTACTGTTACAACAGATATGAGTGGTGGCACTAGTTGGCAAGTGGGCCTGGCACACACGCTGGCAGGCAGGCAGGCAGGCAACTGCAATTAGATTACACTAGCAGACTGATGTTTCACAGTTAAAAAAGTTTTTTTTTTAAATTTACACTACTGTTACAACAGATATGAGTGGTGGCACTAGTTGGCAAGTGGGCCTGGCACACACGCTGGCAGGCAGGCAACTGCAATTAGATTACACTAGCAGACTGATGTTTCAAAGTCAAATTTTTTTTTTTTTTAATTTACACTTCTGTTACAACAGATATGAGTGGTGGCACTAGTTGGCAAGTGGGCCTGGCACACACGCTGGCAGGCAGGCAACTGCAATTAGATTACACTAGCAGACTGATGTTTCACAGTTAAATTTTTTTTTTTTTTTAATTTACACTACTGTTACAACAGATATGAGTGGTGGCACTAGTTGGCAAGTGGGCCTGGCACACACGCTGGCAGGCAGGCAGGCAACTGCAATTAGATTACACTAGCAGACTGATGTTTCACAGTTAAAAAAGTTTTTTTTTTAAATTTACACTACTGTTACAACAGATATGAGTGGTGGCACTAGTTGGCAAGTGGGCCTGGCACACACGCTGGCAGGCAGGCAACTGCAATTAGATTACACTAGCAGACTGATGTTTCAAAGTCAAATTTTTTTTTTTTTTCAATTTACACTTCTGTTACAACAGATATGAGTGGTGGCACTAGTTGGCAAGTGGGCCTGGCACACACGCTGGCAGGCAGGCAACTGCAATTAGATTACACTAGCAGACTGATGTTTCACAGTTAAATTTTTATTTTTTTTTTAAATTTACACTACTGTTACAACAGATATGAGTGGTGGCACTAGTTGGCAAGTGGGCCTGGCACACACGCTGGCAGGCAGGCAACTGCAATTAGATTACACTAGCAGACTGATGTTTCACAGTCAAATTTTTTTTTTTTTTTAAATTTACACAACCGTTACAACAGATATGAGTGGTGGCACTAGTTGGCAAGTGGGCCGGGCACACACGCTGGCAGGCAGGCAACTGCAATTAGATTACACTAGCAGACTGATGTTTCACAGTTAAAAAAGTTTTGTTTTTAAATTTACACTACTGTTACACAGATATGAGTGGTGGCACTAGTTGGCAAGTGGGCCGGGCACACACGCTGGCAGGCAGGCAACTGCAATTAGATTACACTAGCAGACTGATGTTTCACAGTCAAAAAAGTATTTTTTTTTAATTTACACTACTGTTACAACAGATATGAGTGGTGGCACTAGTTGGCAAGTGGGCCCGGCACACACTCTGGCAGGCAGGCAGGCAACTGCAATTAGATTACACTAGCAGACTGACGTTTCACAGTCAATTTTTTTTTTTTTTTAATTTACACTACTGTTACAACAGATATGAGTGGTGGCACTAGTTGGCAAGTGGGCCTGGCACACACGCTGGCAGGCAGGCAACTGCAATTAGATTACACTAGCAGACTGATGTTTCACAGTCAAAAAAGTTTAGTTTTTTTTAATTTACACTACTGTTACAACAGATATGAGTGGTGGCACTAGTTGGCAAGTGGGCCTGGCACACACGCTGGCAGGCAGGCAACTGCAATTAGATTACACTAGCAGACTGATGTTTCACAGTCAAAAAAGTTTAGTTTTTTTTAATTTACACTACTGTTACAACAGATATGAGTGGTGGCACTAGTTGGCAAGTGGGCCCGGCACACACGCTGGCAGGCACGCAACTGCAATTAGATTACACTAGCAGACTGATGTTTCACAGTCAAAAAAGTTTTTTTTTTAAATTTACACTACTGTTACAACAGATATGAGTGGTGGCACTAGTTGGCAAGTGGGCCCGGCACACACGCTGGCAGGCAGGCAGGCAACTGCAATTAGATTACACTAGCAGACTGACGTTTCACAGTCAAATTTTTTTTTTTTTTAATTTACACTACTGTTACAACAGATATTAGTGGTGGCACTAGTTGGCAAGTGGGCCTGGCACACACGCTGGCAGGCAGGCAACTGCAATTAGATTACACTAGCAGACTGATGTTTCACAGTCAAAAAAGTTTAGTTTTTTTTAATTTACACTACTGTTACAACAGATATGAGTGGTGGCACTAGTTGGCAAGTGGGCCTGGCACACACGCTGGCAGGCAGGCAGGCAACTGCAATTAGATTACACTAGCAGACTGATGTTTCACAGTCAAAAAAGTTTTTTTTTTTTTAATTTACACTACTGTTACAACAGATATGAGTAGTGGCACTAGTTGGCAAATGGGCCTGGTACACACGCTGGCAGGCAGGCAGGCAACTGCAATTAGATTACACTAGCAGACTGATGTTTCACAGTCAAAAAATTTTTTTTTTAAATTTACACTACTGTTACAACAGATATGAGTGGTGGCACTAGTTGGCAAGTGGGCCTGGCACACACGCTGGCAGGCAGGCAACTGCAATTAGATTACACTAGCAGACTGATGTTTCACAGTTAAAAAAGTTTTTTTTTTTAAATTTACACTACTGTTACAACAGATATGAGTGGTGGCACTAGTTGGCAAGTGGGCCTGGCACACACGCTGGCAGGCAGGCAACTGCAATTAGATTACACTAGCAGACTGATGTTTCAAAGTCAAATTTTTTTTTTTTTTTCAATTTACACTTCTGTTACAACAGATATGAGTGGTGGCACTAGTTGGCAAGTGGGCCCGGCACACAGGCTGGCAGGCAACTGCAATTAGATTACACTAGCAGACTGACGTTTCACAGTCAAATTTTTTTTTTTAATTTACACTACTGTTACAACAGATATGAGTGGTGGCACTAGTTGGCAAGTGGGCCTGGCACACACGCTGGCAGGCAGGCAACTGCAATTAGATTACACTAGCAGACTGATGTTTCACAGTCAAAAAAGTTTAGTTTTTTTTAATTTACACTACTGTTACAACAGATATGAGTGGTGGCACTAGTTGGCAAGTGGGCCTGGCACACACGCTGGCAGGCAGGCAACTGCAATTAGATTACACTAGCAGACTGATGTTTCACAGTCAAAAAAGTTTTTTTTTTTTAATTTACACTACTGTTACAACAGATATGAGTAGTGGCACTAGTTGGCAAATGGGCCTGGTACACACGCTGGCAGGCAGGCAGGCAACTGCAATTAGATTACACTAGCAGACTGATGTTTCACAGTCAAAAATTTTTTTTTTTAAATTTACACTACTGTTACAACAGATATGAGTGGTGGCACTAGTTGGCAAGTGGGCCTGGCACACACGCTGGCAGGCAGGCAACTGCAATTAGATTACACTAGCAGACTGATGTTTCACAGTTAAAAAAGTTTTTTTTTTTAAATTTACACTACTGTTACAACAGATATGAGTGGTGGCACTAGTTGGCAAGTGGGCCTGGCACACACGCTGGCAGGCAGGCAACTGCAATTAGATTACACTAGCAGACTGATGTTTCAAAGTCAAATTTTTTTTTTTTTTCAATTTACACTTCTGTTACAACAGATATGAGTGTTGGCACTAGTTGGCAAGTGGGCCCGGCACACACGCTGGCAGGCAGGCAGGCAACTGCAATTAGATTACACTAGCAGACTGACGTTTCACAGTCAAATTTTTTTTTTTTTAATTTACACTACTGTTACAACAGATATGAGTGGTGGCACTAGTTGGCAAGTGGGCCTGGCACACACGCTGGCAGGCAGGCAACTGCAATTAGATTACACTAGCAGACTGATGTTTCACAGTCAAAAAAGTTTAGTTTTTTTTAATTTACACTACTGTTACAACAGATATGAGTGGTGGCACTAGTTGGCAAGTGGGCCTGGCACACACGCTGGCAGGCAGGCAACTGCAATTAGATTACACTAGCAGACTGATGTTTCACAGTCATTTTTTTTTCATTTACACTACTGTTACAACAGATATGAGTGGTGGCACTAGTTGGCAAGTGGGCCGGGTACACACGCTGGCAGGCAGGCAACTGCAATTAGATTACACTAGCAGACTGATGTTTCACAGTCAAAAAAGTATTTTTTTTTAATTTACACTACTGTTACAACAGATATGAGTGGTGGCACTAGTTGGCAAGTGGGCCCGGCACACACGCTAGCAGGCACGCAACTGCAATTAGATTACACTAGCAGACTGATGTTTCACAGTCAAATTTTTTTTTTTTTTAAATTTACACTACTGTTACAACAGATATGAGTGGTGGCACTAGTTGGCAAGTGGTCCTGGCACACACTCTGGCAGGCAGGCAACTGCTATTAGATTACACTAGCAGACTGATGTTTCACAGTCATTTTTTTTTTCATTTACACTACTGTTACAACAGATATGGGTGGTGGCACTAGTTGGCAAGTGGGCCGGGTACACACGCTGGCAGGCAGGCAACTGCAATTAGATTACACTAGCAGACTGATGTTTCACAGTCAAAAAAGTATTTTTTTTTAAATTTACACTACTGTTACAACAGATATGAGTGGTGGCACTAGTTGGCAAGTGGGCCCGGCACACACGCTAGCAGGCACGCAACTGCAATTAGATTACACTATAGCAGACTGATGTTTCACAGTCAAAAAAGTTTTTTTTTAAAATTTACACTACTGTTACAACAGATATGAGTGGTGGCACTAGTTGGCAAGTGGGCCTGGCACACACGCTGGCATGCAGGCAACTGCAATTAGATTACACTAGCAGACTGATGTTTCACAGTCAAAAAAGTTTTTTTTTTTAAATTTACACTATTGTTACAACAGATATGAGTGGTGGCACTAGTTGGCAAGTGGGCCTGGCACACACGCTGGCAGGCAGGCAACTGCAACTAGATTACACTAGCAGACTGATGTTTCACAGTCAAAAAAGTTTTTTTTTTCAATTTACACTACTGTTACAACAGATATGAGTGGTGGCACTAGTTGGCAAGTGGGCCTGGCACACACGCTGGCAGGCAGGCAACTGCAATTAGATTACACTAGCAGACTGATGTTTCACAGTCAAAAAAGTTTAGTTTTTTTTAATTTACAGTACTGTTACAACAGATATGAGTGGTGGCACTAGTTGGCAAGTGGGCCTGGCACACACGCTGGCAGGCAGGCAACTGCAATTAGATTACACTAGCAGACTGATGTTTCACAGTAAAAAAAGTTTTTTTTTTTAATTTACACTACTGTTACAACAGATATGAGTAGTGGCACTAGTTGGCAAATGGGCCCGGCACACACGCTGGCAGGCAGGCAGGCAACTGCAATTAGATTACACTAGCAGACTGACGTTTCACAGTCAATTTTTTTTTTTTTAATTTACACTACTGTTACAACAGATATGAGTGGTGGCAATAGTTGGCAAATGGGCCTGGTACACACGCTGGCAGGCAGGCAACTGCAATTAGATTACACTAGCAGACTGATGTTTCACAGTCAAAAAAGTTTATTTTTTTTTAATTTACACTACTGTTACAACAGATATGAGTGGTGGCACTAGTGGGCAAGTGGGCCTGGCACACACGCTGGCAGGCAGGCAACTGCAATTAGATTACACTAGCAGACTGATGTTTCACAGTCAAAAAAGTTTTTTTTTTTTAATTTACACTACTGTTACAACAGATATGAATAGTGGCACTAGTTGGCAAATGGGCCTGGTACACACGCTTGCAGGCAGGCAACTGCAATTAGATTACACTAGCAGACTGATGTTTCACAGTCAAAAATTTTTTTTTTTAAATTTACACTACTGTTACAACAGATATGAGTGGTGGCACTAGTTGGCAAGTGGGCCTGGCACACACGCTGGCAGGCAGGCAACTGCAATTAGATTACAGTAGCAGACTGATGTTTCACAGTTAAAAAAGTTTTTTTTTTAAATTTACACTACTGTTACAACAGATATGAGTGGTGGCACTAGTTGGCAAGTGGGCCTGGCACACACGCTGGCAGGCAGGCAACTGCAATTAGATTACACTAGCAGACTGATGTTTCAAAGTCAAATGTTTTTTTTTTTCAATTTACACTTCTGTTACAACAGATATGAGTGGTGGCACTAGTTGGCAAGTGGGCCCGGCACACATGCTGGCAGGCAGGCAGGCAACTGCAATTAGATTACACTAGCAGACTGACGTTTCACAGTCAAATTTTTTTTTTTTTAATTTACACTACTGTTACAACAGATATGAGTGGTGGCACTAGTTGGCAAGTGGGCCCGGCACACACGCTGGCAGGCAGGCAACTGCAATTAGATTACACTAGCAGACTGATGTTTCACAGTCAAAAAAGTTTAGTTTTTTTTAATTTACACTACTGTTACAACAGATATGAGTGGTGGCACTAGTTGGCAAGTGGGCCTGGCACACACGCTGGCAGGCAGGCAACTGCAATTAGATTACACTAGCAGACTGATGTTTCACAGTAAAAAAAGTTTTTTTTTTTAATTTACACTACTGTTACAACAGATATGAGTAGTGGCACTAGTTGGCAAATGGGCCTGGTACACACGCTGGCAGGCAGGCAACTGCAATTAGATTACACTAGCAGACTGATGTTTCACAGTCAAAAAAGTTTATTTTTTTTTATTTACACTACTGTTACAACAGATATGAGTGGTGGCACTAGTTGGCAAGTGGGCCTGGCACACACGCTGGCAGGCAGGCAACTGCAATTAGATTACACTAGCAGACTGATGTTTCACAGTCAAATTTTTTTTTTTTTAAATTTACACTACTGTTACAACAGATATGAGTGGTGGCACTAGTTGGCAAGTGGGCCTGGCACACACGCTGGCAGGCAGGCAGGCAACTGCAATTAGATTACACTAGCAGACTGATGTTTCACAGTTAAAAAAGTTTTTTTTTTAAATTTACACTACTGTTACAACAGATATGAGTGGTGGCACTAGTTGGCAAGTGGGCCTGGCACACACGCTGGCAGGCAGGCAACTGCAATTAGATTACACTAGCAGACTGATGTTTCAAAGTCAAATTTTTTTTTTTTTTTAATTTACACTTCTGTTACAACAGATATGAGTGGTGGCACTAGTTGGCAAGTGGGCCTGGCACACACGCTGGCAGGCAGGCAACTGCAATTAGATTACACTAGCAGACTGATGTTTCACAGTAAAATTTTTTTTTTTTTTTAAATTTACACTACTGTTACAACAGATATGAGTGGTGGCACTAGTTGGCAAGTGGGCCTGGCACACACGCTGGCAGGCAGGCAGGCAACTGCAATTAGATTACACTAGCAGACTGATGTTTCACAGTTAAAAAAGTTTTTTTTTTAAATTTACACTACTGTTACAACAGATATGAGTGGTGGCACTAGTTGGCAAGTGGGCCTGGCACACACGCTGGCAGGCAGGCAACTGCAATTAGATTACACTAGCAGACTGATGTTTCAAAGTCAAATTTTTTTTTTTTTTCAATTTACACTTCTGTTACAACAGATATGAGTGGTGGCACTAGTTGGCAAGTGGGCCTGGCACACACGCTGGCAGGCAGGCAACTGCAATTAGATTACACTAGCAGACTGATGTTTCACAGTTAAATTTTTTTTTTTTTTTTAAATTTACACTACTGTTACAACAGATATGAGTGGTGGCACTAGTTGGCAAGTGGGCCTGGCACACACGCTGGCAGGCAGGCAACTGCAATTAGATTACACTAGCAGACTGATGTTTCACAGTCAAATTTTTTTTTTTTTTAAATTTACACTACCGTTACAACAGATATGAGTGGTGGCACTAGTTGGCAAGTGGGCCGGGCACACACGCTGGCAGGCAGGCAACTGCAATTAGATTACACTAGCAGACTGATGTTTCACAGTTAAAAAAGTTTTGTTTTTAAATTTACACTACTGTTACACAGATATGAGTGGTGGCACTAGTTGGCAAGTGGGCCGGGCACACACGCTGGCAGGCAGGCAACTGCAATTAGATTACACTAGCAGACTGATGTTTCACAGTCAAAAAAGTATTTTTTTTTAATTTACACTACTGTTACAACAGATATGAGTGGTGGCACTAGTTGGCAAGTGGGCCCGGCACACACTCTGGCAGGCAGGCAGGCAACTGCAATTAGATTACACTAGCAGACTGACGTTTCACAGTCAAATTTTTTTTTTTTTTTAATTTACACTACTGTTACAACAGATATGAGTGGTGGCACTAGTTGGCAAGTGGGCCTGGCACACACGCTGGCAGGCAGGCAACTGCAATTAGATTACACTAGCAGACTGATGTTTCACAGTCAAAAAAGTTTAGTTTTTTTTAATTTACACTACTGTTACAACAGATATGAGTGGTGGCACTAGTTGGCAAGTGGGCCTGGCACACACGCTGGCAGGCAGGCAACTGCAATTAGATTACACTAGCAGACTGATGTTTCACAGTCAAAAAAGTTTAGTTTTTTTTAATTTACACTACTGTTACAACAGATATGAGTGGTGGCACTAGTTGGCAAGTGGGCCTGGTACACACGCTGGCAGGCACGCAACTGCAATTAGATTACACTAGCAGACTGATGTTTCACAGTCAAAAAAGTTTTTATTTTAAATTTACACTACTGTTACAACAGATATGAGTGGTGGCACTAGTTGGCAAGTGGGCCCGGCACACACGCTGGCAGGCAGGCAGGCAACTGCAATTAGATTACACTAGCAGACTGACGTTTCACAGTCAAATTTTTTTTTTTTTAATTTACACTACTGTTACAACAGATATTAGTGGTGGCACTAGTTGGCAAGTGGGCCTGGCACACACGCTGGCAGGCAGGCAACTGCAATTAGATTACACTAGCAGACTGATGTTTCACAGTCAAAAAAGTTTAGTTTTTTTTAATTTACACTACTGTTACAACAGATATGAGTGGTGGCACTAGTTGGCAAGTGGGCCTGGCACACACGCTGGCAGGCAGGCAGGCAACTGCAATTAGATTACACTAGCAGACTGATGTTTCACAGTCAAAAAAGTTTTTTTTTTTTTATTTACACTACTGTTACAACAGATATGAGTAGTGGCACTAGTTGGCAAATGGGCCTGGTACACACGCTGGCAGGCAGGCAGGCAACTGCAATTAGATTACACTAGCAGACTGATGTTTCACAGTCAAAAATTTTTTTTTAAAATTTACACTACTGTTACAACAGATATGAGTGGTGGCACTAGTTGGCAAGTGGGCCTGGCACACACGCTGGCAGGCAGGCAACTGCAATTAGATTACACTAGCAGACTGATGTTTCACAGTTAAAAAAGTTTTTTTTTTTAAATTTACACTACTGTTACAACAGATATGAGTGGTGGCACTAGTTGGCAAGTGGGCCTGGCACACACGCTGGCAGGCAGGCAACTGCAATTAGATTACACTAGCAGACTGATGTTTCAAAGTCAAATTTTTTTTTTTTTTTCAATTTACACTTCTGTTACAACAGATATGAGTGGTGGCACTAGTTGGCAAGTGGGCCCGGCACACACGCTGGCAGGCAACTGCAATTAGATTACACTAGCAGACTGACGTTTCACAGTCAAATTTTTTTTTTTAATTTACACTACTGTTACAACAGATATGAGTGGTGGCACTAGTTGGCAAGTGGGCCTGGCACACACGCTGGCAGGCAGGCAACTGCAATTAGATTACACTAGCAGACTGATGTTTCACAGTCAAAAAAGTTTAGTTTTTTTTAATTTACACTACTGTTACAACAGATATGAGTGGTGGCACTAGTTGGCAAGTGGGCCTGGCACACACGCTGGCAGGCAGGCAACTGCAATTAGATTACACTAGCAGACTGATGTTTCACAGTCAAAAAAGTTTTTTTTTTTTAATTTACACTACTGTTACAACAGATATGAGTAGTGGCACTAGTTGGCAAATGGGCCTGGTACACACGCTGGCAGGCAGGCAGGCAACTGCAATTAGATTACACTAGCAGACTGATGTTTCACAGTCAAAAATTTTTTTTTTTAAATTTACACTACTGTTACAACAGATATGAGTGGTGGCACTAGTTGGCAAGTGGGCCTGGCACACACGCTGGCAGGCAGGCAACTGCAATTAGATTACACTAGCAGACTGATGTTTCACAGTTAAAAAAGTTTTTTTTTTAAATTTACACTACTGTTACAACAGATATGAGTGGTGGCACTAGTTGGCAAGTGGGCCTGGCACACACGCTGGCAGGCAGGCAACTGCAATTAGATTACACTAGCAGACTGATGTTTCAAAGTCAAATTTTTTTTTTTTTTTCAATTTACACTTCTGTTACAACAGATATGAGTGTTGGCACTAGTTGGCAAGTGGGCCCGGCACACACGCTGGCAGGCAGGCAGGCAACTGCAATTAGATTACACTAGCAGACTGACGTTTCACAGTTAAATTTTTTTTTTTTTAATTTACACTACTGTTACAACAGATATGAGTGGTGGCACTAGTTGGCAAGTGGGCCTGGCACACACGCTGGCAGGCAGGCAACTGCAATTAGATTACACTAGCAGACTGATGTTTCACAGTCAAAAAAGTTTATTTTTTTTTAATTTACACTACTGTTACAACAGATATGAGTGGTGGCACTAGTTGGCAAGTGGGCCTGGCACACACGCTGGCAGGCAGGCAACTGCAATTAGATTACACTAGCAGACTGATGTTTCACAGTCATTTTTTTTTTCATTTACACTACTGTTACAACAGATATGAGTGGTGGCACTAGTTGGCAAGTGGGCCGGGTACACACGCTGGCAGGCAGGCAACTGCAATTAGATTACACTAGCAGACTGATGTTTCACAGTCAAAAAAGTATTTTTTTTTAATTTACACTACTGTTACAACAGATATGAGTGGTGGCACTAGTTGGCAAGTGGGCCCGGCACACACGCTAGCAGGCACGCAACTGCAATTAGATTACACTAGCAGACTGATGTTTCACAGTCAAATTTTTTTTTTTTTTAAATTTACACTACCGTTACAACAGATATGAGTGGTGGCACTAGTTGGCAAGTGGTCCTGGCACACACTCTGGCAGGCAGGCAACTGCTATTAGATTACACTAGCAGACTGATGTTTCACAGTCATTTTTTTTTTCATTTACACTACTGTTACAACAGATATGGGTGGTGGCACTAGTTGGCAAGTGGGCCGGGTACACACGCTGGCAGGCAGGCAACTGCAATTAGATTACACTAGCAGACTGATGTTTCACAGTCAAAAAAGTATTTTTTTTTAAATTTACACTACTGTTACAACAGATATGAGTGGTGGCACTAGTTGGCAAGTGGGCCCGGCACACACGCTAGCAGGCACGCAACTGCAATTAGATTACACTATAGCAGACTGATGTTTCACAGTCAAAAAAGTTTTTTTTTTAAATTTACACTACTGTTACAACAGATATGAGTGGTGGCACTAGTTGGCAAGTGGGCCTGGCACACACGCTGGCATGCAGGCAACTGCAATTAGATTACACTAGCAGACTGATGTTTCACAGTCAAAAAAGTTTTTTTTTTTAAATTTACACTATTGTTACAACAGATATGAGTGGTGGCACTAGTTGGCAAGTGGGCCTGGCACACACGCTGGCAGGCAGGCAACTGCAACTAGATTACACTAGCAGACTGATGTTTCACAGTCAAAAAAAGTTTTTTTTTTCAATTTACACTACTGTTACAACAGATATGAGTGGTGGCACTAGTTGGCAAGTGGGCCTGGCACACACGCTGGCAGGCAGGCAACTGCAATTAGATTACAGTAGCAGACTGATGTTTCACAGTTAAAAAAGTTTTGTTTTTAAATTTACACTACTGTTACAACAGATATGAGTGGTGGCACTAGTTGGCAAGTGGGCCCGGCACACACGCTGGCAGGCAGGCAGGCAACTGCAATTAGATTACACTAGCAGACTGACGTTTCACAGTCAAATTTTTTTTTTTTTTAATTTACACTACTGTTACAACAGATATGAGTGGTGGCACTAGTTGGCAAGTGGGCCTGGCACACACGCTGGCAGGCAGGCAACTGCAATTAGATTACACTACCAGACTGATGTTTCACAGTCAAAAAAGTTTAGTTTTTTTTAATTTACACTACTGTTACAACAGATATGAGTGGTGGCACAAGTTGGCAAGTGGGCCTGGCACACACGCTGGCAGGCAACTGCAATTAGATTACACTAGCAGACTGATGTTTCACAGTCAAAAAAGTTTTTTTAAAAATTTACACTACTGTTACAACAGATATGAGTGATGGCACTAGTTGGCAAGTGGGCCTGGCACACACGCTGGCATGCAGGCAACTGCAATTAGATTACACTAGCAGACTGATATTTCACAGTCAAAAAAGTTTTTTTTTTAAATTTACACTATTGTTACAACAGATATGAGTGGTGGCACTAGTTGGCAAGTGGGCCTGGCACACACGCTGGCAGGCAGGCAGGCAACTGCAATTAGATTACACTAGCAGACTGATGTTTCACAGTCAAAAAAAGTTTTTTTTTTTTTAATTTACACTACTGTTACAACAGATATGAGTAGTGGCACTAGTTGGCAAGTGGGCCCGGTACACACGCTGGCAGGCAGGCAACTGCAATTAGATTACACTAGCAGACTGATGTTTCACAGTCAAAAAATTTTTTTTTTAAATTTACACTACTGTTACAACAGATATGAGTGGTGGCACTAGTTGGCAAGTGGGCCTGGCACACACGCTGGCAAGCAGGCAACTGCAATTAGATTACACTAGCAGACTGTTTCACAGTCAAAAAAGTTTTTTTTTTAAAATTTACACTACTGTTACAACAGATATGAGTGGTGGCACTAGTTGGCAAGTGGGCCTGGCACACACGCTGGCAGGCAGGCAACTGCAATTAGATTACACTAGCAGACTGATGTTTCACAGTTAAAAAAGTTTTTTTTTTTAAATTTACACTACTGTTACAACAGATATGAGTGGTGGCACTAGTTGGCAAGTGGGCCTGGCACACATGCTGGCAGGCAGGCAACTGCAATTAGATTACACTAGCAGACTGATGTTTCAAAGTCAAAAATTTTTTTTTTTCAATTTACACTACTGTTACAACAGTTATGAGTGGTGGCACTAGTTGGCAAGTGGGCCTGGCACACATGCTGGCAGGCAGGCAACTGCAATTAGATTACACTAGCAGACTGATGTTTCACAGTTAAATTTTTTTTTTTTTTTAAATTTACACTACTGTTACAACAGATATGAGTGGTGGTACTAGTTGGCAAGTGGTCCTGGCACACACGCTGGCAGGCAGGCAACTGCAATTAGATTACACTAGCAGACTGATGTTTCACAGTCAAAATTTTTTTTTTTTTTTTTTTAAATTTACACTACCGTTACAACAGATATGAGTGGTGGCACTAGTTGGCAAGTGGGCCTGGCACACACGCTGGCAGGCAGGCAACTGCAATTAGATTACACTAGCAGACTGATGTTTCACAGTTAAAAAAGTTTTGTTTTTAAATTTACACTACTGTTACAACAGATATGAGTGGTGGCACTAGTTGGCAAGTGGGCTGGGCACACACGCTGGCAGGCAGGCAACTGCAATTAGATTACACTAGCAGACTGATGTTTCACAGTCAAAAAAGTATTTTTTTTTAAATTTACACTACTGTTACAACAGATATGAGTGGTGGCACTAGTTGGCAAGTGGGCCTGGCACACACGCTGGCATGCAGGCAACTGAAATTAGATTACACTAGCAGACTGATGTTTCACAGTCAAAAAAGTTTTTTTTTTTTAAATTTACACTATTGTTACAACAGATATGAGTGGTGGCACTAGTTGGCAAGTGGGCCTGGCACACACGCTGGCAGGCAGGCAACTGCAACTAGATTACACTAGCAGACTGATGTTTCACAGTCAAAATTTTTTTTTTTTAAATTTACACTACTGTTACAACAGATATGAGTGGTGGCACTAGTTGGCAAGTGGGCCTGGCACACACGCTGGCAGGCAGGCAACTGCAATTAGATTACACTAGCAGACTGATGTTTCACAGTCAAAAATGTTTTTTTTTTTAAATTTACACTACTGTTACAACAGATATGAGTGGTAGCACTAGTTGGCAAGTGGGCCTGGCACACACACTGGCAGGCAGGCAACTGCAATTAGATTACACTAGCAGACTGATGTTTCACAGTCAAAAAAGTTTTATTTAAAAAAATTTACACTACTGTTACAACAGATATGAGTGGTGGCACTTAGCAAGTGGGCCTGGCACACACGCTGGCAGGTAGGCAACTGCAATAAGATTAAACTAGCAGACTGATGTTTCACAGCCAAAAAAGTTTTTTAAAAAAAAATTTACACTACTGTTACAACAGATATGAGTGGTGGCACTTCAGGCAGGCAACTGCAATTAGATTACACTAGCAGACTGATTTTTCACAGTCAAAATTACACAGGCAAAAAAATAAAAAAAAATAAATTATGTTCTAGCCCTAAAAACATAATTTATGTAAGAACTTACCTGATAAATTCATTTCTTTCATATTAGCAAGAGTCCATGAGCTAGTGACGTATGGGATATACATTCCTACCAGGAGGGGCAAAGTTTCCCAAACCTTAAAATGCCTATAAATACACCCCTCACCACACCCACAATTCAGTTTAACGAATAGCCAAGAAGTGGGGTGATAAGAAAAAAGTGCGAAAGCATATAAAATAAGGAATTGGAATAATTGTGCTTTATACAAAAAAATCAAAACCACCACAAAAAAGGGCGGGCCTCATGGACTCTTGCTAATATGAAAGAAATGAATTTATCAGGTAAGTTCTTACATAAATTATGTTTTCTTTCATGTAATTAGCAAGAGTCCATGAGCTAGTGACGTATGGGATAATGATTACCCAAGATGTGGATCTTTCCACGCAAGAGTCACTAGAGAGGGAGGGATAAAATAAAGACAGCCAATTCCTGCTGAAAATAATCCACACCCAGAATAAAATTTTAATGAAAAAACATAAGCAGAAGATTCAAACTGAAAACACTGCCTGAAGTACGTTTCTACCAAAAACTGCTTCAAAAGAAGAAAACACATCAAAATGGTAGAATTTAGTAAAATTATGCAAAGAGGACCAAGTTGCTGCTTTGCAAATCTGATCAACCGAAGCTTCATTCCTAAACGCCCAGGAAGTAGAACTGACCTAGTAGAATGAGCTGTAATCCTTTGAGGCGGAGTGTTACCCGACTCAACATAGGCATGATGAAATAAAGATTTCAACCAAGATGCCAAAGAAATGGCAGAAGCTTTCTGGCCTTTTCTAGAACCGGAAAAGATGACAAATAGACTAGAAGTCTTTCGGAAAGACTTAGTAGCTTCAACATAATATTACAAAGCTCTAACAGCATCCAAAGAATGCAATGATTTCTCCTTAGAATTCATAGGATCAGGACATAATGAAGGAACCACAATTTCTCTACTAATGTTGTTAGAATTCACAACCTTAGGTAAAAAATTCAAAAAAAGTTCGCAGCACCGCCTTATCCTGATGCAAAATCAGAAAAGGAGACTCACAAAAAAGAGTAGATAATTCAGAGACTCTTCTGGCAGAAGAGATGGCCAAAAGAAACAAAACTTTCCAAGAAAGTAATATAACGACCAAAGAATGCATGGGTTCAAAAGGAGGAGCTTGAAGAGCCCCCAGAACCAAATTCAAACTCCAAGGAGGAGAAATTGACTTAAAGACAGGTTTTATACGAACCAAAGGTTGTACAAAACAATAAATATCAGGAAGATTAGCAAACCTTCTGTGAAAAAGAACAGAAAGAGCAGAGATTTGTCTTTCAAGGAACTTGCGGACAAACCTTTATCTAAACCATTCTGAAGAAACTGTAAAATTCTCGGTATTCAAAAAGAATGCCAAGAAAAAAGATGAGAAAGACACTAAGAAATATAAGTCTTCCAGACTCTATAATATATCTCTCTAGATACAAATTTACGAGCCTGTCACATAGTATCAATCACAGAGTCAGAGAAACCTCTTTGACCAAGAATCAAGCGTTCAAACTCCATACCTTAAAATTAAGGTTTTGAGACAGAAAGACTGGTCTTAACGGAAGAGTCCACAGCTGGCAAAAGGCCATCCGGACAAGATCCGCATACCAAAACCTGTGAGGCCATGCTGGAGCTACCAGCAGGACAAACGAGCATTCCTTTAGAATATTGGAGAATACCCTTGGAAGAAGAACTAGAGGCGGAAAGATATAGGCAGGATGACACTTGTAAGGAAGAAAATAATGCATCCACTGCCTCCGCCCTAGGATCCCGGGATCCGGACAGATACCAGGGAAGTTTCTTGTATAGATGAGAAGCCATCAGATATATTTCTGGGAGTTCCCACATTGAACAATCTGAGGAAATACCTCTGGGTGAAGAGACCATTCGCCCAGGTGCAACGTTTGGCAACTGAGATAATCCGCTTTCCAATTGTCCATACCTGGGATATGAACCGCAGAGATTAGACAGGAGCTGGATTCCGCCCAAACCAAAATTCGAGATACTTCTTTCATAACCAGAGGACTGTGAGTCCCTCCTTGATGATTGATGTATGCCACAGTTGTGACATTGTCTATCTGAAAACAAATGAACAACTCTCTCTTCAGAAGAGGCCAAGACTGGAAAGCTCTGAAAATTGCACGGAGTTCCAAAATATTGATCAGAAATCTCACCTCCTGAGATTCCCAAACCCCTTGTGCCGTCAGATACCCCCACACAGCTCCCCAACCTGTAAGACTTGCATCTGTTGAGATTATAGTCCAGGTTGGAAGAACAAGAAGCCCCCTGAACTAAACGATGGTGATCTGTCCACCATGTCAGAGAGTGTCGTATAATCGGTTTAAAGATATTAATTGAGATATCTTTGAGTAATCCCTGCACCATTGGTTCAGCATACAGAGCTGAAGAGGTCGCATGTGAAAACGAGCAAAGGAGATCGCATCTGATGCGGCAGTCCTAAGACCTAAAATTTCCATGCATAAGGCTACCAAAGGGAATGATTGTGACTGAAGGTTTTGACAAGCTGATATCAATGTTAAACTTCTCTTGTCTGACAAGGACAGAGTCATAGACACTGAATCTATCTAGAAACCTAAAAAGGTTACCCTTGTCTGAGGAATCAATGAACTGATTGGTAAATTGAACCTCCAACCATGAACTTGAAGAAACAACACAAGTCGATTCGTATGAGATTCTTCGAAAATGAGAAGACTGAGCAAATACCAAGATATCGTCCAAATAAGGAAATACCAAAACCCTGTTCTCTGATTACAGAAAGAAGGGCACGAGAACCTTTGAAAAAAATTCTTGGAACTGAGGCTAGGCCAAACGGTAGAGCCAAAAAACTGGTAATGCTTGTCTAAAAAGAGAATCTCAGACACTAAAAGTGATCTGGATGAATCGGAATATGCAGATACACATCCTGTAAATCTATTGTAGACATATAATGCCCTTGCTAAACAAAAAGCAGGATAGTCCTACAGTAACCATCTTGAATGTTGGTATCCTTACATAACGATTCAATATTGATAGATCCGGAACTGGTCTGAAGGAATTGACCTTCTTTGGTACAATGAAGAGATAAAATAAAACCCCAGCCCCTGTTCCAGAACAGGAACTGGCATAATTACTCCAACCAACTCTAGATCTGAAACACATTTCAGAAATGCTGAGCCTTTGCTGTGTTAACTGGGACACGGGAAAGAAAAAAAAAAATCTCTTAGCAGGAGGCCTTAACTTGAAGCCAATTCTGTACCTTTCTGAAACAATGTTCTGAAACCAGAGATTGAGAACGGAATTGATCCAAATTTCTTTGAAGAAAACGTAATCTGCCCCATACCAGCTGAGCTGGAATAAGGGCCGCACCTTCATGGGTACTTAGGAGCTGGCTATAGATTTCTATAAGGCTTGGATATATTCCAAACTGGAAATGGTTTCCAAACTGATACTGCTCCTGAGGATGAAGGATCAGGCTTTTGTTCCTTGTTGTGAGGAAAGGAACGAAAAAGACTATTAGACCTAAATTTACCTTAGATTTTTTATCCTTTGGTAAAAAAAAGTTCCCTTCCTTCCAGAAACAATTGAGATAATAATTTAATACCCTGGAAAGAAAGGGAAAGCAAAGTTGACTTAGAAGACATATCAGCATTCCAAGTTTAATCCATAAAGCTTTTCTAGCTAAAATAGCTAGAGACATATACCTGACATCAACTCTAATGATATCAAAGATGGTATCACCAATAAAATTATTAGCATGTTATAGAATAATAATAATGCTATAAATTATGATCTGTTACTTGTTGCGCTAAAGCTTCTAACCAAAAAGTTGAAGCTGCAGCAACATCCGCTAAAAATATAGCAGGTCTAAGAAGATTACCTGAACATAAGTAAGCTTTTCTTAGAAAGAATTCAATTTTCCTTAAATAAAGTACTATCTGCCGTAGGAACAGTAGTACATTTAGCAGGAGTAGAGACAGCCCCATAACCTTAGGGATTTTGTCCCAAAAAAACTCTAATCTGTCAGATGGCACAGGATATAATTGCTTAAACGTTTAGAAGGAGTAAAAGAATTACCCAAATTATTCCATTCCCTGGAAATTACTTCAGAAATAGCATCAGGGAGATTAAACACTTCTGGAATAACTACAGGAGATTTAGAAACCTTATTTAAACGTTTAGATTTAGTATCAAGAGGACCAGAATCCTCTATTTCTAATGCAATTAATACTTCTTTAAATAAAGAACGAATAAATTCCATCTTGAACAAAGACAAAGATTTATCAGTATCAGAATGATGATGTTCATTTAAAAATTCATCTGAAAAAAGAGAAGTTTTAAAAGACTTTTATGTAAACTAGAAGGAGAAATAACAGACATAGCCTTCTTAATGGATTTAAAAAATAAAATCTCATATGTTTATCAGGAACACTCTGAAAATTAGATGTTGACGGAACAGCAACAGGTAATGTAACAGTACTAAAGGAAATTTTATCTGCATTAATAAGTTTGTCATGACATGCAATACAAACAACAGCTGGAGAAACAGATACCAAAAATTATAGCAGATACACTTAGCTTGGTAGCTCCAGCACTAGACAGCGATTTTCCTGTAGTATCTTCTGACTCAGATGCAACGTGAGACATCTTGCAATATGTAAGAAAAAAAAAAAACAACATATAAAGCAAAATTGATCAAATTCCTTAAATGACAGTTTCAGGAATGGGAAAAAATGCCAAAGAACAAGCTTCTAGCAACCAGAAGCAATGAAAAATGAGACTAAAATAATGTGGAGACAAAAGCGACGCCCATATTTTTTAGCGCCAAATCAGACGCCCACATTATTTGGCGCCTAAAATGCTTTTGGCGCCAAAAATGACGCCACATCCGGAACGCCGACATTTTTGGCGCAAAATAACGTCAAAAAAATGACGCAACTTCCGGCGACACGTATGACGCCGGAAACGGAAAAGAATTTTTGCGCCAAAAAAGTCTGCGCCAAGAATGACGCAATAAAATGAAGCATTTTCAGCCCCCGCGAGCCTAACAGCCCACAGGGAAAAAAGAGTCAAATTTTTGAAGGTAAGAAAAAAATGATTAATTCAAATGCATTATCCCAAATATGAAACTGACTGTCTGAAAAATAAGGAAAGTTGAACATTCTGAGTCAAGGCAAATAAATGTTTGAATACATATATTTAGAACTTTATAAACAAAGTGCCCAACCATAGCTTAGAGTGTCACAGAAAATAAGATTTACTTACCCCAGGACACTCATCTACATGTTTGTAGAAAGCCAAACCAGTACTGAAACGAGAATCAGCAGAGGTAATGGTATATATAAGAGTATATCGTCGATCTGAAAAGGGAGGTAAGAGATGAATCTCTACGACCGATAACAGAGAACCTATGAAATAGACCCCGTAGAAGGAGATCACTGCATTCAAATAGGCAATACTCTCCTCACATCCCTCTGACATTCACTGCACGCTGAGAGGAAAACCGGGCTCCAACTTGCTGCGGAGCGCATATCAACGTAGAATCTAGCACAAACTTACTTCACCACCTCCATCGGAGGCAAAGTTTGTAAAACTGAATTGTGGGTGTGGTGAGGGGTGTATTTATAGGCATTTTAAGGTTTGGGAAACTTTGCCCCTCCTGGTAGGAATGTATATCCCATACGTCACTAGCTCATGGACTCTTGCTAATTACATGAAAGAAAAGGGCTTTTTGGGGTGCTGTCCTTACAGCAGAGATTAGATGAGTCCTTCAGGACTGTAGTGGACACTGAATACACTAGCCTAGCTATTAATTTCCCTATGAAATCAGCAGCAGCTACACTGTCCCTCCCCTCACTAACAATGCAGCTCCCGAATAAATCTAAAATGGCTGCTGTCCAGGAGCTGGGAGGGTCTTGGAGGGAGTGTCTGCTGCTGATTGGCTGAAATGTGTCTGCAGACTGTGAGATACAGGGTCAAAGTTTACTCAATGATGACGAATAGGGGGGCGGATTGAACATCGCATATGTTCGCCCGCCGCTGCGAACTCGAACAAGCTATGTTCGCCGGGAACTATTTGCCGGCGAACAATTCGCGACATCACTAGTTATCAAAGGCTGCATGTCTCTTGTTAGTGACAAGTTATAGAATACTCTGCGTGTCTCTTGCTAGTGACAAGTATAGAATACTCTGTGTGTTTCTTGCTAGTGACAAGTTATAGAATACTCTGCGTGTCTCTTGCTAGTGACAAGTTATAGAATACTCTGTGTGTCTGTTGTTAGTAACAAGTTATAGAATACTCTGCGTGTCTCTTGATAGTAACAAGTTACAGAATACTCTGCGTGTCTCTTGCTAGTGACAAGTTATAGAATACTCTGCGTGTCTCTTGCTAGTGACAAGTTATAGAATACTCTGTGTGTCTGTTGTTAGTAACAAGTTATAGAATACTCTGCATGTCTCTTGATAGTAACAAGTTACAGAATACTCTGCGTGTCTCTTGCTAGTGACAAGTTACAGAATACTCTGCGTGTCTCTTGCTAGTGACAAGTTATAGAATACTCTGTCTCTTGCTAGTGACAAGTTATAGAATACTCTGCATGTCTCTTGGTAGTGACAAGTTATAGAATACTCTGCGTGTCTCTTGCTAGTGACAAGTTATAGAATACCCTGCGTGTCTCTTGTTAGTGACAAGTTATAGAATACTCTGTGTGTCTCTTGTTAGTGACAAGTTATAGAATACTCTGCGTGTCTCTTGTTAGTGACAAGTTATAGAATACTCTGCGTGTCTCTTGTTAGTGACAAGTTATAGAATACTCTGCGTGTCTCTTGCTAGTGACAAGTTATAGAATACTCTGCGTGTCTCTTGCTAGTGACAAGTTATACAATACTCTGTGTGTCTGTTGTTAGTAACAAGTCATAGAATACTCTGCGTGTCTCTTGATAGTAACAAGTTACAGAATACTCTGCGTGTCTCTTGCTAGTGACAAGTTATAGAATACTCTGCGTGTCTCTTGCTAGTGACAAGTTATAGAATACTCTGTGTGTCTGTTGTTAGTAACAAGTTATAGAATACTCTGCGTGTCTCTTGCTAGTGACAAGTTATAGAATACTCTGCGTGTCTCTTGATAGTGACAAGTTACAGAATACTCTGCGTGTCTCTTGCTAGTGACAAGTTATAGAATACTCTGCATGTCTCTTGGTAGTGACAAGTTATAGAATACTCTGCGTGTCTCTTGCTAGTGACAAGTTATAGAATACCCTGCGTGTCTCTTGTTAGTGACAAGTTATAGAATACTCTGCGTGTCTCTTGTTAGTGACAAGTTATAGAATACTCTGCGTGTCTCTTGTTAGTGGCAAGTTATAGAATAGTCTGCGTGTCTCTTGCTAGTGACAAGTTATAGAATACTCTGCGTGTCTCTTGCTAGTGACAAGTTATAGAATACTCTGCGTGTCTCTTGCTAATGACAAGTTATAGAATACTCTGTGTGTCTCTTGCTAGTGACAAGTTATAGAATACTCTGTGTGTCTCTTGCTAGTGACAAGTTATCGAATACTCTGCATGTCTCTTGTTAGTGACAAATTATAGAATACTCGGCGTGTCTCTTGTTAGTGACAAATTATAGAATACTCTGCGAGTCTCTTGCTAGTGACAAGTTATAGAATAATCTGCGTGTCTCTTGTTAGTGACAAGTTATAGAATACTCTGTGTGTCTCTTGTTAGTGACAAGTTATAGAATACCCTGCGTGTCTCTTGCTAGTGACAAGTTATAGAATAAATAAAAAGAGAGAAGCGCTCAACCTGGGAACGAACAATAGCATAATAGCTTGTTCTATGGCTAGTTACCACCCTAGAAGCAGCCTCTTTTTGCTCAATATGTGCCTTTCACAGAGAAGAACTTTCCTGTAGCATATCAGTCTGATCCTGACTTCACAGTACAGTCCAGCCCCGAAATACCAGACAATCCCTCTCTGAACAAGAGAAACAGCAAAACCCCAGACGTACGTTTCGGCCTATTGTGGGCCTCGTCAGTGAGGTGCAGCCATATCCCTCTAGAAACACTGAGCAACGGGTTCACGTCTGGATTCCCGCATCACACTTAGGGAGACTTCCCCAAGTATCATAATTTGCATAAATAAAAAGAGAGAAGCGCTCAACCTGGGAACGAACAATAGCATAATAGCTTGTTCTATGGCTAGTTACCACCCTAGAAGCAGCCTCTTTTTGCTCAATATGTGCCTTTCACAGAGAAGAACTTTCCTGTAGCATATCAGTCTGATCCTGACTTCACAGTACAGTCCAGCCCCGAAATACCAGGCAATCCCTCTCTGAACAAGAGAAACAGCAAAACCCCAGACGTACGTTTCGGCCTATTGTGGGCCTCGTCAGTGAGGTGCTGCCATATCTCTCTAGGCACACTGAGCAACGGGTTCACGTCTGGATTCCCGCATCACACTTAGGGAGACTTCCCCAAGTGTCATAATTTGCATAAATAAAAAGAGAGAAGCGCTCAACCTGGGAACGAACAATAGCATAATAGCTTGTTCTATGTCTAGTTACCACCCTAGAAGCAGCCTCTTTTTGCTCAATATGTGCCTTTCACAGAGAAGAACTTTCCTGTAGCATATCAGTCTGATCCTGATTTCACAGTATAGTCCAGCCCCGAAATACCAGGCAATCCCTCTCTGAACAAGAGAAACAGCAAAACCCCAGACGTACGTTTCGTAATTCTTTTATTAGAAAAATAATCATATATGCATATATACAAAATAAAATCATAATAACAAATGCAAAATATCTCTTGTTACAAAACTGAAATATTGACCCAAATTTTTGTCATCAGAAAAAAAATCAAAATGCAAACATTAAACTTAAATAATCACACAAAATAAAATTAAACATATTTCAAATACAGACAAAAACAAACTGGAGGAAAAAAAATAAAAATAAATAATCCAATCCTTCCACTTCTTTGTCTTCCAGATGTCTTCAGAATCTAATTCCCCATATCGCCTCCTATCAAAAGAAAAATACAAAAACAACTTCCCACGGATCATACCCACACAATTACCTACAGTAACTACCTCTTTCTTAAAAATCAAAATATTACGCACATCCCACAACACCTCCTTCACACAACATGCCACAACCATATCAATCTTGCTTTCTCCTTTTCCACACCACTTCCACACAAACCATACATCATCATATTAAAAGTAAAAAACTGCACTCCAGTCAAACCCTTAATCATCCTTTTCAAACTTCTACAAACATCCCTAGCATACTCACAATTCCAAAACAAATGAATAACACTCTTGCTTTGAAAACAACCATCTCTAGGACACACTTCTGAAGCCACTAAACGACGCATTCTCTGAAAATCCCTTGTTGGCAAACACTTATGCACACTCATCCAACTAATATCTTTCTGCCTATTCATCAAATACTTATTACACACATTTTTCCATACCAATACACATTCATTTTCATTCAAACCCCCAATCAACTCAAGACCTTCCTTCTTCTCCAACATTTTCAACACCATTCTGTTTGCACACCACATCTCCCTACTAACATTCTCCAAACCATATTTTTTAATCCAACATTCCACCCTTACATAAAACCACGGAACAGCAAAACATACCTGTTTATTTATATCAATCTCAAATAAACCATATCGTCTTAAAACATTTCCACAAGCATACTTTACCATACAACCAGCCATGCTATCCTTACCACTCAGAACCACACACCTACTAACATATTTCACAGCCAAAAATCTCTCCACATTTGGAAAACCCTTACCACCAACATTCTTACTCTTAACAACAACATCTCTTTTCAAACGCTCCATACCAGAACTCCAGAAAAAAGAAAACAACACTCTCAAAATTCTCTGAAAAATCCTCTCAGGTGGCGGAAAAACTAACACCAAATATAACATAATAGGGATCAAAACCGATTTAATAACTAACATTTTCCCTTCCAAAGATAAAGTCCTTAAAGACCAAAACTGAAGTTTTCTACTCACTTTATCAAAAAACATTCTCCCAACTTTCCAAGCCTTTCAAATCCACATCAAATTTCACACCCAACACCTCAATTGCACCTTCAGTCACAGGCCATCCACAGGAATCAATCTCCCTATCATTACCAAAAACTTTAACTTTACACTTATTCCAATTAACTCTGAAACCACTTGAAATACAAAAACATTCAACTAAAGTTTTCACCCTCCTCAAACCAGCCTGAGTCTCACATACCACACTCACATCATCCATATACCCAATCACTTTTAAACACCTTCCATTACTACCAGGAACACTCACACCTCTAACTAATTTATCCTTCCTCAAACTACTGTAGTTAATAATGGCTCAATGACACATACAAATAACACAGGAGACAAAGGACTTCCTTGACGCACTCCAGATTTAACACAAAATTCCTCAGTCAAAAAACCATTAACCTGGACTTGACTCACAATATCACTATACAAACATTTAAACCATCCAATAATCTTACCAGAAAAACCTAAACGTTCTAAAACATGAAACATAAAATCATGCACTACCCTATCATACGCTTTTTCAAAATCCACAATAGCAACAGCAACAGACCTCATCCTCTCCCTCACATACCGCAGTACATCACGTAGTAACAACAAACTTTCAGAAATCTGACGCCCAGGAACAGCACACACTTGCTCTTCACCCACAACCTTACCAATCACTCTACGCATTCTATTTGCCAACACCTTTGCAATAACCTTATAGTCAACATTCAACAACGTAATCGGCCTCCAATTCCTCAAATCTCTCTTATCACCCTTTTTTAATAACAAAACAATCAAACCTTTCCTCATTGAAACAGGCAAAACATTCATTCTAAAAACAAACTTACAAACATCCAACATATCAACCCCAATCAAATTCCAAAAACTAGTATAAAATTCAACAGGCAAACCATCACAACCAGGTACCTTCCCATTCTTAAAACTCCTAACAACCTCTGCAATCTCATCGAAACTTAGATCCCTTTCTAACAAATCATTATCATATTTTTCCAACTTAACCTCAATGTTTTCCAACAACTCATTTTCCAATAAAACATCTCTTGTTTTTTCTTTATACAGCTCACTGTAAAACTCATGAACTTCACGCAAAACACCATCCGTACCATTAACTTCACACTCAACCTTATCAAAAACACTAACAAAACCAGTCTTTCCTTCAAAAGCTTTCTTAAAAAAATATTTACTACAAGACTCATCCTTTTCCATTTTCTCCAATCTTGCCATAAAAACAATTTTCTTTCCTTTTTCATGCATACACTTTTTAATTATCTTTCTTGCTTCAGCAATTTCCTCATGCACATCAATACCACAATTTCTCAATTCATACAAATACAACAACCTCAGATACCATTTATCATACAACTCCCTTTCCATTCTAGCTTTCTCACAGCCTTTCTTAATAAAAAAACTCTTTATTTCCACCTTCAACCATTCCCACCACATAAGCACATTACTAAAATCACATTTTCTTTCACGCCACCTTTCATACATCCAAACAAACTGACGCTTAAACTTCTCATCTTCTAACAAATCCACATTCAGTTTCCAAACACCCTTACCATACTTGATCTTCAAATCACAATTCACCTTACACATCAAAAGGGCATGATCCTTAAAGGGCATCCGCTTTAAAGAAAAATCATCAACACATAAAAATTTAGATAAAAAACAAAAATCAATTCGAGATTTTATCCCACCACTATCACTAAAGAAAGTAAAACCTTCCCCTGAAAAAGAAACAGACCCGAAGGCATCCTTCAAACCGAAAGATTTAAGCAAATCAAGTAAAAACTGAGCTATCCAACCTACAATCACTCCCACTCTCTCTGTCCGCATTCTTAATAATACAATTAAAATCCCCAACCAAAAAAGTTGGCTCTCAACCTGGCAGAAAAAACTTTAAAGTTTCAAAATTAAGCAAACGTTCTACCCTATTTGGAGAAGCATATACATTAAACAAACAAAAATAAGTCCCACAAAAACTAAAACTAACCAAAAGTAACCGACCTGGGACAATATGAACTACATTAAGGATAGAAAAACTAAACCCCTTAAACAAAATTCCCACCCCCCCATTCCTATCAGAAGAACAAGACCATACTTTAGGACCATATTCCCAGTCAGCACATTTAGGATGTTCAGAGAGACCACATTCCTGCAAACAAAAAATATTAGCAGAACATACAGATAATAATTTAAAAATTGCAGCTCTCCTTGCTATAGTTGTCATACACCTGACATTAAGGGAAGAAATGGTCAGAAACATCACAAAAATAAATTTAAGCAAAACAAAAAAAGAAATAACATCAGGACTTCTTCTTTCCTTTCTTTTTCTTAGGATTCAAAGGAGATCCTTTAAATCTGCCTCTGTGACGTTCCGACCTCCTAGGCTCCCCCTTGCCAGCCTCATAACCAGTAACTTCAGCAAGTTGGTTCACATCTCTTTTATCTAGATAACCAACAGAAGAGGCATCAGAAAAGTCACCTATACACTGGCTTGAGTCAGAAGGAACGTCTTTAGTAGAGACAGAAGGAAACTCTGAAATTAAAGAGTCAGCATCACTTGTAGTATCTGGATCTGCACCCTTAACTACTGGAAGATTCAAATCAGGACTCTCCCATCCATCAGAATCCGCATCTATTTTTCGCTTGGAGGCAGATTTTTTCCCTTCAGTGTCCATATCCTCCTCAGAACTAGAGGACACAACAGCAGACCAATCAATGTTCTCCCCTTCACCAAGAACAGCATCAGGAGCAGCATCACAAGATGACTCAGTGAAGGAAAAATTCTCTGTCCTAGGAACAGCAACAGTATCATCCACAGAATTGGGCAACAGGGCTTCAAGAACATCTGAAGCAGCTATCACATTAGATGTAGCAAGATCCATCTCCTGAAGATGAGATTGGGCTTCCTCTACCTTCTCAGCCACAGGAACCACCACAGGAACATCAGACACCTCCCCGACAGGGACCCCAACTGCAGATTTCTTACACAAAAGAGGTAATATAGAGTTCAATGCCTCATCAGAGACCTCCTCCTCATTCACAGATGGCTAAACTGCAACTGAAGATGTTTTTTTTGCAACATCAGCATAGGAAGGCTTCACTCTATCAAGCCCCTGAAACATCATCAAAGGACACATCCTGCACAGATGACTTGAAGAACCACACAGGTCACAGGTCCAGCGTTTACTACAGTGGGCAACAAGATGATCCTCCTCACCGCAATTTCGACATCTGGCACCTGGGCAATTTTCAGAAATGTGACCAAACAGGTTGCAACTACGGCAAAAAAGAGGCATGTCATCATAGTATAGGAAACCTCTATTTCCACCAATGGCGAAAGTCTGTGGAGGGTGTTTCTTTCCACCAATACCTAATTCATCTGGCACAAACCGCACCCAGAACCTGCGCTTTCCATTGAAAGTCCCAAACTGATTCTTCAGCTTGCTACCTCCTTGAACATCATCAAAGTAGCGACAAAGAAACAGACGAATTTCCACATCAGTGACCCAAGGGTTGTACATATGTACTGTCACCGGGATTATTCTCTCCCTCTGCACACAGGCAACAAATTTCATGCCAACCAACTCTGGAGCAGCAGCCATATCAATAGTCCGTTGATAGTGACAAGTTATAGAATACTCTGCGTGTCTCTTGTTAGTGACAAGTTATAGAATACTCATTGAGGCCAAGTTATCAAGCCGTCAACCTCAAATACGCTGGAATTCCGCAGCGTATTTGTGGCGAGGCTGATTCGCCTTAGTTATCAATGGCTAGAGACTGGCAAAAGTAGAATTTAGTGACGTAAGCTTCGATTCGCCGGACTCAGTCCGACACAGATCGATTCTTACGTCACTCCAGATGTTCCGCACACAAGTGCGGCACAATCTGACTACTTTTGCTAGTTATCAAAAAACTAGCAGGTACGCTCGGCACTTTTCCGGCCCAGCGTACCTGGTTTTCAATCCGCCGCCCTGGAGGCGGCGGATCCCATAGGAATCAATGGGAGTCTGACCATAGTGAAAGTTCATGTTCGCTGCTGCCAGACATCCCATTGATTCCTATGGGAGCTGTCTACACCTAACACCCTAACATGTACCCCGAGTCTAAACACCCCTAATCTGTCCCCCCCTACACCGCCGCAAGTAAATAAATGTATTACCCCCTAAACCGCCGCTCCCGGAGCCCACCGCCACTCTAATAAAATGATTAACCCCTAAACCGCTGCTCCCGGAGCCCACCACAAGCTATAATAAATATGTTAACCCCTAAACCGCCGCTCCCTGACCCCGCCGCAACTATAATATATGTATTAACCCCTAAACCACCGCTCCCTGACCCCGCCACAACTATAATATATGTATTAACCCCTAAACCGCCGCTCCCTGGCCCCGCCGCAACTATAATATATGTATTAACCCCTAAACCGCTGCTCCCTGACCCCGCCGCAACTATAATATATGTATTAACCCCTAAACCTAAGTCTAACCCTAACCCTAACACCCCCCAACTTAAATATTAATTAAATACATCTAAATAATATTTCTATTATTAACTAAATTAATCATATTTAAAACTAAATACTTACCTATAAAATAAACCCTAATATAGCTACAATATAAATAATAATTATATTGTCGCTATCTTAGGATTTATTTTTATTTTACAGGCAAATTTCAATTTATTTTAACTAGGTACAATAGCTATTAAATAGTTATTAACTATTTAATAGCTTACCTAGCTAAAATAAAGAGAAATTTACCTGTAAAATAAATCCTAACCTAAGTTACAATTACACCTAACACTACACTATACTTTAATAAATTATTTCTATTTAAAACTAAATACTTACCTGTAAAATAAACCCTAAGATAGCTACAATGTAATTAATAATTACATTGTAGCTATTTTAGGAATTATAGTTATTTTACAGGTAACTTTGTATTTATTTTAGCTAGTTAGAATAGTTATTAAATAGTTTTTAATTTAATAACTACCTAACTAAAAGAAATACAACATTACCTGTAAAATAAATCCTAACCTAAGTTACAATTAAACCTAACACTACACTATCATTACATTAATTAAATAAATTAAATACAAATAACTACAATTAAATACAATTACATAAACTAACTAAAGTACAAAAAATAAAAAAAGCTAAGTTACAAAAAATAAAAAAAATAAGTTACAAACATTTAAAAAATATTACAACAATTTTAAGCTAATTACACCTAATCTAAGCCCCCTAAAAAATAACAAAGCCCCCCAAAATAAAAAATTCCCTACCCTATTCTAAATTAAAAAAGTTCAATGCTCTTTTACCTTACCAGCCCTTAAAAGGGCCTTTTGCGGGGCATGCCCCCAAAGAATTCAGCTCTTTTGCCTGTAAAAGAAAAATACAACCCCCCCAACATTAAAACCCACCACCCATATACCCCTAATCTAACCCAACCCCCCCTTAAAAAAACCTAACACTACCCCCCTGAAGATCATCCTACCTTGAGTATTCTATCAGCCAATCGGAATTAAGGTAGGAAAAATCTGATTGGCTGATTGAATCAGCCAATCAGATTGAAGTTCAATCCGATTGGCTGATCCAATCAGCCAATCAGATTGAGCTCGCATTCTATTGGCTGTTCCGATCAGCCAATAGAATGCGAGCTCAATCTGATTGGCTGATTCAATCAGCCAATCAGATTTTTCCTACCTTAATTCCGATCAGCCAATAGAATGCAAGCTCAATCTGATTGGCTGATTCAATCAGCCAATCAGATTTTTAGTGTGTTAGTTAGTGTGGGTGCTTAGTGACAGGCTAGCAATAAAGCTGTCAAAAAGCCGAAGAGCAGCGAGATCGGATGAGTGATAACTCTCACAATGAGCTGCTCATCACCCCGTACTTGGTGCGCAGCTTTTTGACAGATTTTTTGATAACTTAGGCGAAATTTTGCAGGTCCGCGGCGGCGATGGTAGGCGAGCTTAGGCGGGCGTATTGGGCCGGCGAAGGCAGGTAAGTTGACACGTTGATAACTAGGCCTCTGTGTGTCTCTTGTTAGTGACAAGTTATAGAATACTCTGCGTGTCTCTTGTTAGTGACACGTTATAGAATACTCTGCGTGTCTGTTGTTAGTGACAAGTTATAGAATACTCTGCGTGTCTGTTAGTGACAAGTTATAGAATGCTCTGCGTGTCCCTTGCTAGTGACAAGTTATAGAATACTCTGTGTGTCTCTTGTTAGTGACAAGTTATAAAATAATCTGCGTGTCTCTTGCTAGTGACAAGTTATAGAATACTCTGTGTGTCTGTTGTTAGTAACAAGTTATAGAATACTCTGCGTGTCTCTTGTTAGTGACAAGTTATAGAATACTCTGCGTGTCTCTTGCTAGTGACAAGTTATAGAATACTCTGTGTGTGTCTTGTTAGTGACAAGTTATAGAATACTCTGCGTGTCTCTTGTTAGTGACAAGTTATAGAATACTCTACATGTCTGTTGTTAGTGACAAGTTATAGAATACTCTGTGTGTCTCTTGTTAGTGACAAGTTATAGAATACTCTGCGTGTCTCTTGCTAATGACAAGTTATAGAATACTCTGCGTGTCTCTTGCTAGTGACAAGTTATAGAATACTCTGCGTGTCTGTTGTTAGTGACAAGTTATACAATACTCTGCGTGTATCTTGCTAGTGACAAATTATAGAATACTCTGTGTGTCTCTTGCTAGTGACAAGTTATAGAATACTCTGCGTGTCTCTTGCTATTGACAAGTTATAGAATACGCTGTGTGTCTCTTGCTAGTGACAAGTTATAGAATACTTTAAGTGTCTCTTGCTAGTGACAAGTTGTAGAATACTCTGCGTTTCTCTCACTAGTGACAAGTTATAGAATACTCTGCGTGTCTCTTGCTAGTGACAAGTTATAGAATACTCTGCGTGTCTCTTGCTAGTGACAAGTTATAGAATACTCTGCATGTCCCTTGCTAGTGACAAGTTATAGAATACTCTGCGTGTCTCTTGCTAGTGACAAGTTATAGAATACTCTACGTGTCTCTTGCTAGTGACAAGTTATAGAATACTCTGCGTCTCTTGTTAGTGACAAGTTACAGAATACTCTGTGTGTCCCTTGCTAGTGACAAGTTATAGAATACTGTGCATGTCTCTTGTTAGTGACAAGTTACAGAATACTCTGTGTGTCTCTTGCTAGTGACAAGTTATAGAATACTCTGTGTGTCTCTTGCTAGTGACAAGTTATAGAATAGTCTGCGTGTCTGTTGTTAGTGACAAGTTATAGAATACTCTGCGTGTGTCTTGTTTTGCTAGTGACAAGTTATAGAATACTCTGTGTGTCCCTTGTTAGTGACAAGTTATAGAATACTCTGTGTGTCCCTTGTTAGTGGCAAGTTATAGAATACTCTGGCCCATATTTATCCAGCTCCGTACGGAGCTTGAAGGGCCGTGTTTCTGGCGAGTCTTCATACTCGCCAGAAACACAAGTTATGAAGCAGCGGTCTAAAGACCGCTGCTCCATATCCCTGTCCGCCAGGAATTGCCGGAAATCACCCCAATCGAGTATGATCGGGTTGATTGACACCTCCCTGCTATATATACCTATATATTGAAATATATATTATTTAACATCGGGTTCAGTGGTATTTCAGGGGAGTCCTCTGTCCGGCTGGGGGCAGTGGTGAGTCTAATGCTTGTCATGTGTTTCAGGGTTTTCTTCTTCATCCAGTGATTCAGGGTCAGAAAGTGACAGGTCCCTGGGGTTGGTGGCTAAGGGTCACAAGCGAATGTATAGGATGCCAAAGTTGCTATTTGACGAGATGGTTGCTAGTTGAAGAGACGGATACATCAGGGTCGGTCAGGCCAGGTACTGGGGTAAGTCTGTTAGTGTCGCAGGTATCTCAACCACAGGCTGCCACTTGAGGTGACACTTACCGTGTGTTGGTTTACAGACTTCATGCTCATTTGATGTGAAAGGTGATTTATTTTTGAGTTATCGGTCAAAGCTTACCATCAGAAGGAGATAACTGATGATGTAACAGCAAAGATAGTGGCAGCAATGCTTTTAGGTTTATGCATCCTGCTACATCATGAAACAGCCTGAGCAGGCTTGTGCTATTCTGAAGTACATGGACACGGTGGAAAGCATTCAGTGTAATTATCGTGAAGAAGCCTGGAGGGAGTAGATGTGGTCTTTAGGAGGAAGATAGCGGGTAACCCCCCGCTTAACTTTGGGTCCATGACATGCACCGCTGCATTTCCAACGACATGCCTTGGGCGTCTGCTGGAAGTTTAGGACCGTCAAGTTTAGGACCGTCAGGGTGATCGGAATCAGCTTGCTCCTTCAGGCCCCCGTGCAAGTACTGCAGTGGTACCCAATCAGGGGCAAACTGTGTTACAAAGTAAAGCAGCGGTGAGGCAGAGCCAAATGCCTCCCCATGGGTTGTTCTATCTACTGCACCTATTTTGAAGCATTTAGCTCCTTTTTACACTGGGCTGTAGCTTTAGAAGCTGGGGGTGATAGCTCAGTACATGGATGACAGCGCAGATCTGATGAACGTAAAGGGACATTAAACACTAAATAAAAGCTAGATAGAATGATGCATTCAAAGAAAAGATTAGTCTGAGAATAACATGTAGATGTATTTTTATTGTTTAATTAGCTGTTTAAATATTGACTAAATAATTGCAAAGTTTTAGTGTCTATAAAACAATGGGAGCTGCCATGTTGTAACTTAGGTTACTTTCTCTGCTCTGGCCAATCAGGGACAGTTATACATAGGTCACTAGAGTGTGCAGCCAATGGGTGTGTGGAATATAAAAGTTTTCTGCAGTTATATTTCTAGCAGAAACTGAAAAGCTCACAATTTTTTAACAGAATTACAGGAAGAGGGGACAAAATAAACAATGAAAGTATATTGCAGAGTTTTTTTTATTTATACAGTTTATCATTTTATATTACAATCTTAAAAAGTTTAATGTCCCTTTAATGAGGTTGGTGATGGCGAGGTTCAGGGTTCCATTGGCTGAGGATAGAACCCAGCGTCCCTTAACTTGCCTCACATTCCTGGGTATTCAGATCGATTTTTTGGCGATGCAGTGTAGGCTGCCAGCAGACAAGGTAAGTCACATGATAGAGGCATTTAGAGAAGTTGCCTTAGCCCCTTTTTGTTCCCTAAGGGAGATTCAATCACTGTTGGAAATGCTGAATTTTGCATGCTGGGTTATTCCAAGAGGCCTGACGAAAAAACATGCCTACTGGAGCTGTTCCCCATAGTAGTGGCTATTGAGCTATGGGGTAAACAGGTGTGTAACTGGGCTTTGATTTTCTAGACGTATAATCTCTGCATGGTTTTTTGCTATCAACCGCCAGTCCACAATGTCTCCATTGGTGGTTTGCTACCTGAGCACCCTGGTGTTGAGATGCTTGCAACTGAGCATAAACTTTCGGCACTTTATGTTCTGGGGGTTCAGAAGGTAGTGGCGGATGCGCTTTCCTATTTTAAGTGAGATATGTTTAGAACAGCTGCCTCAAGGGAATAGATGTACAAGTATATATATGGCTCTTATGAGCTGAAACATGTCAGACGGGATGTATTTGTCAGCACATTTCTTCTTTGAATAATCTAACTGGCATGCCGTTGCTGTTTTTAAGTTTAAAATAAACTTACGGTTTTTACTGGATCTCTGACTGGACACCTTTTTTGTTTAGCTTGCAAGTATATGTTTAAAAAGATATATAGAGAAATATGTATTTACATTTAAAGTGAAGAACATTGGAGTGTTAAACATGTACAGTAAATATACAGTAAAACACATAAATACTTAAATACATCTGTACATATCTATCTATATATATATATATATATATATATATATAGATAGATATACTAGCTGTTGCCCGCTGCTTTGCTCATGAGGGTTTTGTGATTTGTAAAAAATAGTTAAACAAATTCGCAAAAACACGTGTGCCCTCACGTGTGTGCCCATGTGTTGCTAACATGACATGAACTTTGTGAGTTTTCATTAATATTCTCTGTCTTTCTTGTACATGGGCACCAATCAGCTAAGTTGTGGGTGGGGATTCCGTCCGGAACATCAAAAATCTGTTATTATTATTCTGTTTACAATTACTTTAATATTAAATTGTAATTATATATTATGACTGAAATGTCAGATGTGAAGAAAGAGTATTAATTATTTTAGTGATATCCATATCTTGAGAACTACTGACGTTAGGAGCAAGAAATTTGGAATGTAAACCTACTTTATAATAAAGATTTTCAATTATAATTTTTACTTTTCTAACATCTTCGGTTTTGAGATATAGGTATCCTCATAAATAACCCCCGCTTTTCACCCCCTTAAAGGGACAGTCAACACCAGAATTTTTGTTGTTTAAAAAGATAGATAATCCCTTTATTACCCATTCCCCAGTTTTGCATAACCAACACTGTTATATTAATACATTTTTTACTGCTGTGACTATCTTGTATCTAAGCATCTTCTGACTGCCCCTAATCACATGACTTTTAGTTATTATCTATTGACTTGCATTTTAGCCAATTAGTGCAGTGTCTGCCACTAGCCATGGGCGTGATCACAATGTTATCTATACGGTTTACCTGAACTAATCTCCCCTGTTGTGAAAAGCAAATACAAAAGCATGTGATTAGAGGCGGCCTTCAAGGGCTTAGAAATTATCATATGAGCCTTCCTAGGTTTGCTCTCAACTAGAATACCAAGAGAACAAAGCAAAATTGTTGATAAAAGTAAATTGGAAAGTTGTTTAAAATTACATGCCCTATTTGAAAAATAAAAGTTTTTTTTGGCCTTGACTGTCCCTTTAAGTGGATTTTCGGGAAATGGTAAAACATTTGTTTCTTTATTTTTAAAGAAAAATGTAAATACCAATTTTCACGCCTGTAACATCTTTGGTTTTTAAGATATAGGTATCACCCCCCATTTTCAGCCCCTTTAAGTGGATTTTCGGGAAATGGTATAGGTATCCTCATAAATGACTCCCCTTTTCACCCCATTAAGTGGATTTTCAGGAAATGGAAAAACACATGTTTTTTATTTTTAAAGGAGAATCTAAATACCAATTTTTCAAGTCCATAACATCATTGTTTTTTAAGATATAGGTATACTCATAAACCACAAACAAATAATTATAGTTGCACTCCCATAATCGTCAAATTTTAAATTTACAAAATATGTGCTGGCTATTCTTGACGCTCCCTAAGACACAAAGTAGGATACACCTTGCCCTATTGTTAATTATGCTCACAAGCGCCAAGAAATTGATTCCAAAAAACTGGAAAAAGCAAAACTCCCCCACTCACTAGTGGAGGAAATTCTTCTCCTGGAGAGATATTTTTACTTTAAAAACCATAAATTGGAAGAGTATGAGCTCATGGTGGCACTTTGGCACGGCACAATATGAGTGGGGCCAGACAAGGCGTCACCCTTAGAAAGAAAGATTGTCAGGATTTTTTTCCCCATCCATCTCTCCCCACATCCCTCCCCCCTTTCGACCCCTCTTGTTTAGCTCCACTTTCCCTCTCTCTCCTCGCCCCCCAATCCCTTCTTTTCCTCTTCCCAAATATACTTTAAAATATTGCTCTACTATTTGATCATCCTAAAAATTGTAAAAGATTTGAAGCTAGTCCTCTCTCACCCCCAACATGGTAAAAAGGGGTGTGAGCTATTATCAAGATGAAGTGATTGATTACCTTGCTTGCAGCTGTAAACGGTCTATTGTTGTTATATTTCTTTGATATTTTCTTGTTGTTATCTTTACTCCTGTACATGTTTACTGTATTTGAATATTGACACTTCAATAAAGCTTATTTGAAAAAAAAAAAAAAAAATTATGTGCTGGCAGTCATTAAATACTAATTTAACTAATCAAAAAAGAAAAGACAGATAAAAATATATATAACTGTCAAAGAATGACAAGGCCACACCAAATATTAAAAGTAATTAATAGCTTTTATTAAGTGAGCATGATAGGAATCACCACCTTATAACCAGCACACACAAAAACACCTAAATAGGACACCATACTAATGTACCGGCTGTACTTTAAACTGTTAGTACATAGAACTCACAGTCCAATAACTGTATATGGAGTCAAGTGAAGCACTTTGTGCCAAAGCACGCTTCACAAAAAACGGTTCTGGATATCAAAGTGAGCAGTTCAGTAAGGAACTCTTAGTGCTCATAGCACGCTCCTAGACGACAGAGCAAGATAAGACAGAGTCCTGTAACAGGTGCAAGATACTGAGATTCATTCACTTTGTAGCGTTCCGCTATGTGTGTGGACAGTAGGTGTCACAGGAGAGAGATGCAGTAAGATAAAGTATCCACTGATAAAAAATGTTACATCACCTGATACTGTCCATTCAATGTGGCTTTCACCGTTTGAAAAAAACGTATTGCAAAAGGCACCTTGCTTCTTCGTTAAAGCTTTCAGCTTTCTGTGTATGAGCGTGCTCAAGCTGCAATTTTAGCCAATCTTGCTTCCAAAGGATACATCATTATAATTTCTGTCTCTGTATTCGATAGTGGTACAGCGTATGCTAGTGGTACAGCGTTTGCGGGCCCGTTGTGCTCAAAGCGCTGCTAAACAGACTCCATATCTCTCAGGTAGCTGCTAGCTGCTTAGACAAACACCTTGTGTGCCAGATTATGTGTTTCACCCCTCCCCTCAGTGGGTATGGCAAGGGCTTTGTCAGATACATTGTTGTGGTGCAAACCGATCCTTTATAGTGCATTTAATACTTATTTTCAACTTAACGTGACATACACTTAAGTTTACGTTGTTTGTAACTTTTCATTAATCAAATAATCATGGTTAATTTGTTGTTACCTATAAAAACATTGGCATGGGTAAGACTTTATACACTTGTTGTTAGAAAATATATTTACAAATACAATCAGAAAAGATAATAAAAATATTAGATTCCTAGACTGCAATAACAAACAGTGTTAATCTTATTTACCACAGCAGGGTTTAATCTAAATGATATATTGCTGCAATTATTCAAGGATAATCCAATTGATGCTCATATATAGTTAGACATTTATCATTACATAAACGTTTTCATATCATTAACAATTACAAATCTTATGCTTTCTTATTTATCACTGATATGACATCTTAGCATGTTAGTGATACCATTTAATATGTTAAATAAAAACTTTTCTATGGTTTAAATTGAAGTTCATAAAAAAACTTGAATATTCAATTTTCTCATTAAGGCCTCCTGGAGCCAAAGTTTTTAGTCTATACATCCACTTGGCTTCTTGCTGTAATAATGTCTTATCATGATTGCCACCACTTCTTTTCATTCGTGGATGTTCAATGCCAATTATTTGCATGTAATTATAGTTACCTTCATGATACTCTGCAAAATGTTGTGCTACTGGGCTGTCTATATCTTTGTTCTTAATGTCATATCTGTGCTCTTTCACCCTCTCTTTCAGTTCTCTTGTGGTTTTGTCTACATAGAACCTGGGACATGAACAGTACAATAAATATATGACTCCCGATGTGGTGCATGTTATCCATTGTCTTATTTTGTAAATCTTGTCTGGATTAGTAGAGAATGTGGCATCCTACCCTTTGTTGAAGCTGTCCAAGCCAGTTTGGAGGACTACTATGCTTTACAAATTCTGAATGTACTAGCTTGTCTCTAAAGGTAGCTGCTCTTTTTGCTGTTATTAAAGGATAGGGTGAAATGCATTCACTCAAAGATATAACTGTATGTAGCAAATGCCAATGTCAGCGCATTGTCTGTTTTATTTTTTCCCAATGGCAATTATATGGGGTTATTAGACGTCACGCCTATTCTGTTTAGTGCCATACAATAAATTTTGTCTGTTTGCATTTCTCACCCTCACCCACGCTTTTTTTAATGCTTCTGTTAGAGTAACCTCTATCTTTGAATCTACTGGCTAGCTCTTTCGCTTGTCTTTCAAAGGAGGCTTCAGTGGAGCAGTTCCTCTTCAAACTGAGAAACTGCCCCACAGGAATACCTTTCTTGAGACTTTTAGGGTGATGACTTGTGGCATGCAACAAGCTATTTGTAGCTGTATCTTTCCTAAAGACTTCTGTATGTATTACTCCATTTCATTTTTTAATTTTCAAATACAAAAAATATAATTTATGCTTACCTGATAAATTCATTTCTCCTGTAGTGTAGTCAGTCCACGGGTCATGCATTACTTATGGGATTATAACTCCTCCCTAACAGGAAGTGCAAGAGGATCACCCAAGCAGAGCTGCTATATAGCTCCTCCCCTCTACGTCATATCCAGTCATTCGACCGAAACCATACGAGAAAGGAGAAACTATAGGGTGCAGTGGTGACTGGAGTTTAATTAAAATTTATACCTGCCGTAAAAAACAGGGCGGGCCGTGGACTGACTACACTACAGGAGAAATGAATTTATCAGGTAAGCATAAATTATATTTTCTCCTGTTAAGTGTAGTCAGTCCACGGGTCATCCATTACTTATGGGATACCAATACCAAAGCTAAAAGTACACGGATGACGGGAGGGACAGGCAGGATCTTTACACGGAAGGAACCACTGCCTGTAGAACCTTTCTCCCAAAAACAGCCTCCGAAGAAGCAAAAGTGTCAAATTTGTAAAATTTTGAAAAAGTGTGAAGTGAAGACCAAGTTGCAGCCTTGCAAATCTGTTCAACAGAGGCCCAAGTGGAAGCCACAGCTCTAGTAGAATGAGCTGTAATCCTTTCAGGAGGCTGCTGTCCAGCAGTCTCATAGGCTAAACGTATTATGCTACGAAGCCAAAAAGAGAGAGAGGTAGCCGAAGCTTTTTGACCTCTCCTCTGTCCAGAATAAACGACAAACAGGGAAGAAGTTTGACGAAAATCTTTAGTTGCCTGCAAATAAAATTTCAGGGCACGGACGACGACCAGATTGTGCAAAAGTCGTTCCTTCTTTGAAGAAGGGTTAGGGCACAATGATGGAACAACAATCTCTTGATTGATATTCTTGTTAGTGACTACCTTAGGTAAGAACCCAGGTTTAGTACGCAGAACCACCTTGTCTGAATGAAAAATCAGATAAGGAGAATCACAATGTAAGGCCGATAACTCAGAGACTCTTCGAGCCGAGGAAATAGCCATTAAAAACAGAACTTTCCAAGATAACAGCTTGATATCGATGGAATGAAGGGGTTCAAACGGAACACCTTGCAGAACGTTAAGAACTAAGTTTAAGCTCCACGGAGCAACAGTCTTAAACACAGGCTTAATCCTAGCCAAAGCCTGACAAAAAGCCTGAACGTCTGGAACTTCTGCCAGACATTTGTGTAAAAGGATAGACAGAGCTGAAATCTGTCCCTTTAACGAACTAGCAGATAAACCCTTTTCTAAACCTTCTTGTAGAAAAGACAATATCCTAGGAATCCTAACCTTACTCCATGAGTAACTCTTGGATTCGCACCAATATAAGTATTTACGCCATATTTTATGGTAAATTTTCCTGGTAACAGGTTTCCTAGCCTGTATTAAGGTATCAATCACTGACTCCGAGAATCCACGCTTTGATAGAATCAAGCGTTCAATCTCCTTGCAGTCAGCCTCAGAGAAATTAGATTTGGATGTTTGAAAGGACCCTGAATCAGAAGGTCCTGTCTCAGAGGCAGAGACCATGGTGCACAGGACGACTTGTCCACTAGATCTGCATACCAGGTCCTGCGTGGCCACGCAGGCGCTATTAGAATCTCTCTCCTGTTTGATCCTGGCAATCAATCGAGGAAGCATCGGGAAGGGTGGAAACACATAAGCCATGTTGAAGACCCAAGGTGCTGTCAGAGCATCTATCAGTACCGCTCCCGGGTCCCTGGACCTGGATCCGTAACAAGGAAGCTTGGCGTTCTGGCGAGACGCCATGAGATCCAGATCTGGTTTGCCCCAATGATGAAGCAGTTGGGCAAACACCTCCGGATGAAGTTCCCACTCCCCCGGATGAAAGATCTGGCGACTTAGAAAATCCGCCTCCCAGTCCTCCATGCCTGGGATGTAGATCGCTGACAGGTGGCAAGAGTGAGACTCTGCCCAGCGAATTATCCTTGAGACTTCCATCATCGCTAGGGAACTCCTTGTTCCTCCTTGATGGTTGATGTAAGCCACAGTCGTGAAGTTGTCCGACTGAAACCTGATGAACCTCAGAGTTGCTAACTGAGGCCAAGCCAGAAGAGCCTTGAAAATTGCTCTTAATTCCAGAATGTTTATTGGAAGGAGTCTCTCCTCCTGAGTCCATGATCCCTGAGCCTTCAGGGAATTCCAGACTGCGCCCCAACCTAGAAGGCTGGCGTCTGTTGTTACAATCGTCCAATCTGGCCTGCGGAAGGGCATCCCCTTGGACAGATGTGGCCGAGAAAGCCACCATAGAAGAGAATCTCTGGTCTCTTGATCCAGATTTAGCAGAGGGGACAAATCTGAGTAATCCCCATTCCACTGACTTAGCATGCACAATTGCAGCGGTCTGAGATGCAGGCGCGCAAATGGTACTATGTCCATTGCCGCTACCATTAAGCCGATTACCTCCATGCACTGAGCCACTGACGGGTGTTGAATGGAATGAAGGACACGGCAAGCGTTTAAAAGTTTTGATAACCTGTCCTCCGTCAGGTAAATTTTCATTTCTACAGAATCTATAAGAGTCCCTAGAAAGGGAACTCTTGTGAGTGGCAATAGAGAACTCTTTTCTACGTTCACCTTCCACCCATGCGACCTTAGAAATGCCAGAACTAACTCTGTATGAGACTTGGCAGTTTGGAAACTTGACGCTTGTATCAGAATGTCGTCTAGGTACGGAGCTACCGCTATGCCTCGCGGTCTTAGTACCGCCAGAAGAGAGCCCAGAACCTTTGTAAAGATTCTTGGAGCCGTAGCTAACCCGAAGGGAAGAGCTACAAACTGGTAATGCCTGTTTAGGAAGGCAAATCTTAGATACCGGTAATGATCCTTGTGAATCGGTATGTGAAGGTAGGCATCCTTTAAATCCACTGTGGTCATGTACTGACCCTCTTGGATCATGGGTAAGATGGTTCGAATAGTTTCCATTTTGAACGATGGAACTCTTAGGAATTTGTTTAGGATCTTTAAGTCCAAGATTGGTCTGAAGGTTCCCTCTTTTTTGGGAACCACAAACAGATTTGAATAGAATCCTTGCCCGTGTTCCGACCGCGGAACTGGGTGGATCACTCCCATTAGTAAGAGGTCTTGTACACAGCGTAGAAACGCCTCTTTCTTTATCTGGTTTGCTGATAACCTTGAAAGATGAAATCTCCCTTGAGGAGGAGAAGCTTTGAAGTCCAGAAGATATCCCTGAGATATGATCTCCAACGCCCAGGGATCCTGGACATCTCTTGCCCAAGCCTGGGCGAAGAGAGAAAGTCTGCCCCCCACTAGATCCGTTTCCGGATCGGGGGCCCTCACTTCATGCTGTCTTAGGGGCAGCAGCAGGTTTTCTGGCCTGCTTGCCCTTGTTCCAGGACTGGTTAGGTTTCCAGCCCTGTCTGTAGCGAGCAACAGTTCCTTCCTGTCTTGGAGCGGAGGAAGTTGATGCTGCTCCTGCGTTGAAGTTACGAAAGGCACGAAAATTAGACTGTTTAGCCTTTGGTTTGGCCCTGTCTTGAGGCAGGGCATGGCCCTTACCTCCAGTAATGTCAGCGATAATTTCTTTCAAGCCGGGCCCGAATACTGTCTGCCCTTTGAAAGGAATATTAAGCAATTTAGATTTAGAAGTCACATCAGCTGACCAGGATTTAAGCCACAGCGCTCTACGCGCTTGAATGGCGAATCCGGAGTTCTTAGCCGTAAGTTTGGTTAATTGTACTACGGCATCAGAAATAAATGAATTAGCTAGCTTAAGGGCTTTAAGCTTGTTCATAATCTCATCCAATGGAGCTGTGCTAAGGGTCTCTTCCAGAGACTCAAACCAGAATGCCGCCGCAGCAGTGACAGGCGCGATGCATGCAAGGGGTTGTAATATAAAACCTTGCTGAACAAACATTTTCTTAAGGTAACCCTCTAACTTTTTATCCATTGGATCTGAAAAAGCACAGCTATCCTCCACCGGGATAGTGGTGCGCTTAGCCAGAGTAGAAACTGCTCCTTCCACCTTAGGGACCGTCTGCCATAGGTCCCGTGTGGTGGCGTCTATTGGAAACATTTTTCTAAATATAGGAGGGGGTGAAAAGGGCACACCGGGTCTATCCCACTCCTTGTTAACAATTTCTGTAAGCCTTTTAGGTATAGGAAAGACATCAGTACACGCCGGTACCGCAAAATATTTATCCAGCCTACATATTTTCTCTGGAATTGCAACCGTGTTACAATCATTCAGAGCCGCTAATACCTCCCCTAGTAATACACGGAGGTTCTCAAGCTTAAATTTAAAATTTGAAATGTCTGAATCCAGTTTACTTGGATCAGATCCGTCACCCACAGAATGAAGCTCTCCGTCCTCATGTTCTGCAAATTGTGACGCAGTATCAGACATGGCTCTATTATTATCAGCGCACTCTGTTCTTACCCCAGAGTGATCGCGTTTACCTCTTAATTCTGGCAATTTAGATAGTACTTCAGTCATAACATTAGCCATGTCTTGCCAAGTGATTTGTATGGGCCGCCCTGATGTACTTGGCGCCACAATATCACGCACCTCCTGAGCGGGAGGCGAAGGTACTGACACATGAGGAGAGTTAGTCGGCATAACTTCCCCCTCGTTGTCTGGTGATATTTTTTTAACATATAAAGTTTGACTTTTATTCAAAGTAACATCTATACATTGAGTGCACAAATTTCTATTGGGCTCCACATTGGCCTTTAAACATAGTGAACAAACAGATTCATTTATGTCAGACATGTTTAAACAGACTAGCAATAACACTAGCAAGCTTGGAAAAAAAAAACAAAACAAAAAAAAAACAACTTTTAAATAAATTTACAAGCTATATAAAAAAAAAACGCTACTGCGCTTTTAAGAAAACATAAAAATGTGACACAGTTGAATTAACAATGAACCAAATATGTTAAAACAACCAAATTTTAACAGAAAATGTATAAAGTTAGCAGAGGATTGCACCCACCAGCAAAAGGATGATTAACCCCTTAATACCCAAAACGGATAACAGTTGAAATAATAAACGTTTTTATCACAGTCAAACACACTGTCACAGGTCTGCTGTGACTGATTACCTCCCTCAAAACTAGTTTTGGAGACCCCTGGGCTCTGTAGAGACGTCCTGGATCATGGAGGAAGAAATAGGAAGACTGACTTAATTTTTACTGCGCAATAAAGCGCTAAAATAGGCCCCTCCCACTCATATTACAACAGTGGGGAAGCTCAGTAAACTGTCTTTATTCAGAAAAAAACGACAGCCATGTGGTAAAAATCATGCCCATAAAGTTTTATCACCAAGTACCTCAGAAAAAACGATTAACATGCCAGTAAACGTTTTAAAAATTGAAAATTATGAAGTGTTATTAATAAGCCTGCTGCTAGTCGCTTTCACTGCAGTGCAGGCTCAAATATTACTTTAATATTGACAGTATTTTCTTAGTGAAATTCCATTCCCCAGAAATACCTCAGAGTATACATACATACATATCAGCCTGATACCAGTCGCTACTACTGCATTTAAGGCTGCACTTACATTACATCGGTATTAGCAGTATTTTCTCAGTCAATTCCATTCCTTAGAAAATAATTTACTGCACATACCTCCTTGCAGGTGGGCCCTGCATGCTATCCCCTGTTCTGAAGTTACCTCACTCCTCAGAATGGCCGAGAACAGCAAGTGGATCTTAGTTACGACCGCTAAGATCATAGACAAACTCAGGTAGATTCTTCTTCTAATGCTGCCTGAGAACAAACAACACACTCCGGTGCTGTTTAAAATAACAAACTTTTGATTGAAGAAATAAAAACTAAGTTTAACACACCACAGTCCTCTCACACGTCCTATCTTTAGTTAGGTGCAAGAGAATGACTGGATATGACGTAGAGGGGAGGAGCTATATAGCAGCTCTGCTTGGGTGATCCTCTTGCACTTCCTGTTAGGGAGGAGTTATAATCCCATAAGTAATGGATGACCCGTGGACTGACTACACTTAACAGGAGAAAAGTAATCTCCTCCCTTATTTGAGACGTGAGGAAGATATTGTAACTATTCTGGTTCAATTTTGATACAAAATACTCTATACTTCCTCTACATCCTCCCATCCCATAAAATGAGAATGTCATCGACATAGCACAGCCAGACTACCACATGTGCATCAACCCACTCTGCTAAACCACGGGAAACCTCACGTAGTTCCCAGAGGCCAAGATGTAAACATACATAGGTTGGTGCGCATGTGGCACCCATGGCTGTGCCTCACAGTTGTCTGTAAAATCTTCCATCAAAGCTGAAGACATTCTTCAGGACAAGTAATTTTAATACAAAGTTAGTACGCTCAGTATATTCCTCTCCTCTTAATTCTTGGAAATATTTGGCCGCAGTCAATCCTACCTCATGAGGGATAGAGGAATAAAGTGATTCTATGTCCAAAGCTACAAACTTAATATTCTTGCTAAGTTTAACATTATAAAGTCTACGTAGCACATCATTACTATATTGTACATATGAATTTAAGGAAGTCAAAAATGTTTTTAAGAAAATGTCTACGTATTGACTAATACCGTCAGTAGGTCCACCCACTCCAGACACGATCGGCCTCCCTGGAGGTTTCTGTACATTTTTGTGAAGTTTGGGGATGCAATAAAATGTGGGGATCACTGGATACTTTTTGAGCATATAATCATATTTATTTTTGGTTATTAAACCAGACATCCTTGCATCATTCAAAATAAAGCCTAATTCATTGCAAGAAATTTCAGAGGTAGATCAATTTACTAACTTATTTTGCAATGGATCATCCTATATACTAACTTATAACTGTTTTTTGTGAAACGTGCTTTGGCACTAAGTGCTTCACTTGATTCCATATACAGTTATTGGACTGTGAGTTCTATGTACTAACAGTTTAAAGTACAGCCAGTACATTAGTATGGTGTCCTATTTAGGTGTTTTTGTGTGTGTTGGTTATATGGTGGTGATTCCTATCATGCTCACTTAATAAAAGCTATTAATTACTTTCAATATTTGGTGCGGCCTTGTCATTCGTTGAAAGTTATATATATTTTTAACTGTCCTTTCTTTTTTATTTAATTATCCTCATAAACCACCACACCCTTTTCACCCCCCTTAAGAGGATTTTCAGGAAATGGTAAAACAAATGTTTCTGTATTTTTAAAGGAGAATCCAAATACCAATTTTCACATCTGTAACATCTTCAGTTTTTGAGATATAGGTATCCTCATAAATCACTCTCCCTTTTCACCCCCCTTAAGTGGATTTTCAGGAAATGGTAAAACACGTGTTTCTTTATTTTTAAAGGAGAATTTAAATACCAATTTTTACATCTGTAACATCTTTGGTTTTTGAGATATAGGTATCCTCATAAATCACCTCCCCCCCTTTTCGGGGAAATGGTAAAACATTTGTTTCTTTATTTTTAAAGGAGAATCTTAATACCAATTTTCACGTCTACAACATCATCGTTTTTTAAGATATAGGTATCCTCATAAACCGCCACCCCCTTTTCACCCCCTTAAGTGGATTTTTGGGAAATGGTAAAACATTTGTTTTTTTTATTTTTAAAGGAGAATGTAAATACCAATCTTCGGTTTTTGAGATATAGGTATCCTCATAAATCACCCCCCCCCCCCCGGTCACTCCCTTTAGGTGGATTTTCAGGTAATGGTAAAACACTTTTTTCTTTATTTTTAAAGGAGAATCTTAATACCAATTTTCACGTCTACAACATTATCGGTTTTTAAGATATAGGTATCTTCATAAACCGCCACCCCCTTTTCACCCCCTTAAGTGGATTTTTGGGAAATGGTAAAACATTTGTTTTTTTTATTTTTAAAGGAGAATGTAAATACCAATTTTCATGTCTGTAACATCTTCGGTTTTTGAGATATAGGTATCCTCATAAATCACGCCCCCTTTTCATCCCCCTTAAGTGGATTTTCAGGAAATGGAAAAACACTTGTTTCTTTATTTTTAAAGGAGAATGTAAATACCAAATTTTTCGTCTGTAACATCTTTTGGTTTTTGAGATATAGGTATCCCACCCCCCTTTTCACCCCACTTAAGTGGATTTTAAATGGTAAAATTCAAATACCAATTTTCACGTGTGTAACATCTTCAGTTTTTGAGCTATAGGTATCCTCATAAAAAAAACCACCCCCCTTTTTCACCCACTTAGGGGCATAATTTCCAAAAATCCTTCCTTAATGGGAGCCTACATCAAATAAACAACGTACCTTCCAAATTTCAAGTCCTAGGTTAAACGGTTTGAGCTGGGCGTTGATGAGTCAGTCGGGACTTCTTTTTATATATATATATATATATATATACCTTTAGCCCTTATAACTTTTTTCTTCAAATATTTATATGATTCATTTTTATCAGTGTTCATATAAATGTAACTGTAATTGTGAATGTATTTATGTTGTGTTTTACGCAAAAAAATGTTAACACACTACCTACCCTTTACGCGAGGGTTTCAGTCTAGCTAACCCGACGAGCTCAAAATGCAATGCAAATTCGCCTGCTTACAGGCGCGCAATAAATAACCATCCATTACAAGTGGCTGGCTATTTCCACCTCAATCACTGGTTAATTTTCAAAGTATTCCTCAATTTCCCTTAAAATAAAGTATATTTTAGTTTTTTATTTTTATTTATTTTAGCATTTTTGTAAAATAAAAAATAACTGCATGAAGCAGTTTTAGGGGTTAAATTTGGCAGGTGTGGGGCATTTGAAAAAAAAAAAAACCGCCTTTACATTGTGGTCTATGGGGAATTGTTTGTTCCCAGTAAATATATACAGGTATACCTCACTTTACAGCGCTTCGCTAATACAGCGCTTTGTGGAGCTGAAGTTCAACTTCTATGGATTTGTGCTGTAATCTTCGTAAGATTGCGAGAAAAGTGACTGACCCATTTTGTTATCCGCAGTTCACTCTGTTTACAGCATTGCAGTGCAATCTGTGTCTGAGTGTTATAGTCTAGCAAATTTTACTACAGTAATTGTGACTATTTTACAGGAACAGTATTTATTGAATACTAATTGAATACTATGCTAGTGTTAAACTAAATGTAGCACTATTGCTCCCTTAATATATGTTAGATAAAACAAGTTTTTAAACACACTGGCAAGTGAAAAGAAAGCTAAAACCGCCTTGTTTTACTTTAAGGCGGTTTTCACTTTACAGCAGGGTTCCGGTCCCTAACCCGCTGTTTGAGCTGGTTATACCTGCAGGGCCGCCATCAGGGGGTGACAGGGGTGACTCCTGCCAGGGGCCCAATGGGCCAGGGGGCCCCATGAGGCAAGAACAACTTATTTTTAAAAAAAAATTCATTTTGGCAGTATTACAGCAGAGTGCTATTGAGCATGGGAAATGTTATTACAAGGAGTAAAGCATTAGCATTCGAGAGGATTTCTGAGTGTGCACTAAACCACTATGCACAGTGTGAGACAGACTTGATCACTTTCATTTGCAAAGGAGATTGGACTTACTTAGTAAATGTTTTTTTATTTCTTTGTGCAATTTCGGATTGTAAGTTCAGTGTGGTAGTAGTTGTATGGTCCATAAAAACACTTTTTTTTTTAAAGCAATATGCAGCAGTGTATTTATGATTATTTGACAATGCTGTAGAAATTCTATATTTAAAGCCATGCAGAAATGTTTCCTCCTCAATACACAAATGGTAGGTGCCCTTGTGACAGAGTTTTTTTTAATTAATATATATATATTACATTCCAGTTTACTGCCCCTTTATGCAAGGACTTTCCAGATGCAAGGAGGCATTTTACATCTGCATAAAATGTTATACTCTCAGACTAAGATTTCTCAGTGTTTGGAATGAGACAGGTTAACTTAACACTGTTCAGTTTACACTACAGCTGAATTAATTTTGAAATATGTACAAACAAGCCTAAATCCTGCATTTAACCAGATCTAATAGTATGAGACTGAGTACCACAGTTTATGGTTCCACCAAGACCATATAGAGTACAGCATTTTCAAAATCCATACGTAGAGCTGACAGATGGTGACAATTGGTGATCTCTTAATTTCTGCAATTTTTTTATCATGCATGTCACACACTGTTGATTTAGGGGATGCGATGTGCAGAAATGTTATCTCCTGTGAGTGTTTCTGTGGGTGTCTGTGTTTATGTGCTTTTGTTTGTGTCTCTATGAGTGTGTATGTATTTTTTTTCTGTGGGTCTCTGAGGGTGGGTGTATATGTCTTGTGCATTTTCTGTAGATGTCTGTGAGGGTGTGTGCGTGTAACCATATTAACCAAAAGTTTAATCAAAATACCACTGTGATTGTATTTATAGGAATCAAGATTTGTTGCAATTCTATTAATAGTAAATAGTTGGTTTGTAACACTACTTTAAATGTTAACACTATGGGGAAGTGTTAGCAATTTTATTTAGTGTATTTATTTGGAAATGCTAAGAGATGCTTCTAGCAGGAGAGCACATGAGAATGTTTCTTTAGACAGTACATGTCATCAGAGAATAGTTTAAAGCGAGCCCCACAATGAACTTAGCAAAGTTATCCAAAGGTACAGTAAGCAGAACTTTACCTCCTTCTCTACAGGTACCTCTTCGAATGAGCGGACAAGCAGCAGCTCTTTTGCTAAATGCAGATGGGGCCGAGTTTTCCGGAAGAGCGGTGTTGGTGGTTCAGAGACTGGCGTGTGACGTCAGAGTTCCGGTTTCGGCAATCGCTGAGATGCATAGTGAAACTGTGGAAATTCAGAAGTAAGTAGGAATCTGAGAGGAAATAAGGTTTAGAAGTTACCTTTAAATTTGAGGTTGCTGGAGGATAGATCTATTAGGAGAGGTTATTCAGGAAATAAGTTGTCCGGTAAGGCAGAATGAAACCCAGTTTAGACTAAGATCCAGCACACACGAAATAGACCTGCAGATGCAAAATAAGGAAAAAGTTCAAATAAGCACAATTTTAGGTTGTCAGTTTGGAGCTTAGGAGGAGTAGTACAACTCATATGCAGTTGAACAAAATACTAAGCATCGAGTAATGACTGCACAGCTGCTATATAGGGGGAGTGTTTATGTGATTGGCTGAACAGTTCTTAAAGGTATACAGAGCAACCAGGTGAACATGACAGGACCCCCTCCTCAGGAAAGCTGATCCACAGCTTGCAGTCTGGGGCGATCAGGGAATCTCCTGTGGTACTGAGAAATCAGTCTGGGTGCATTGATATTCGAGGAAGGTTCACAACTGTCATCATCTGTAGAGAAGTTTTTCCATCTTAGGAGGTATTGCAAAGATCCTTTATAATACCTAGAATCTAAGAGAGATTGAACTTCGTACACATCCGAGTCTTGTGGAACCAAAGAAGGTGGTAGAACGGGCAGAGTGGCTCTAGTAGTTGTGTATGGTTTGATCAGAGAGACATGGAATGTCGGGTGTATCCTCAATGCAGGAGGCAAGGTGAGTGTAACCACGTTCTCGTTAACTATTCTTGAGATCAAGAATGGACCACAGAACTTTTGTGCTAACTTCCTACTGGGTACATGTAATTTTAGGTTTTTGGTGGACAACCATACTCGATCTCCCACCTGATATTTGGCTGGTCGTAATTTCTTTTTTGAGTTGCTTGAGCTTTAGCTATATTTTCCTTGATGAATCTGAAATTATCAAGTAGACCATTGTTTAGTTCATCCACTAACGGAGAAGCGGATGGAGTTGAAGAAATGGAACCAAATGATGGATGGTATCCATAATTGGCATAAAAAGGTGAGAGTTTTGTGGAGGAGTTAGTAAAGTTATTGTATGCAAATTCTGCCATTGGCAGGTAGTTGTACTAGTCGTTTTGTTGATAAGAACAAAAAGATCAAAGATATTCGTCCAGCCATTGATTTAATCTTTCAGCCTGACCATTAGCCTGTGGATGAAAAGACGTGGTATAATGGTGGCAGATCTTAAGAGATAGGCATAAATTTTTCCAGAATCGTGATGTGAATTGGGATCCCCTGTCAGAAATTATAGTAGAAGGTACACCATGTAGTCTGACGATATGTTTCAGGAAAAGAGTGGCTGTTTCTGATGATGTTGGCACTTTGTGGAATGGTATGAAGTGTGCCATTTTCGTGAAAGTGTCGATAACAACAAGTATGGTAGTGTGGTTGTTTGATAGGGGTAACTCGATGATAAAATCTAATCAGAGCTGTTGCCAGGGTTTGTCTGAGATAGGCAAGGGCATGAGGAGACCATAAGGAGACTTCCTTTCAGTTTTGGAAATCTGACAGGTGGTACAAGTCTTTATTTATTCTGCAACTGTAGTCTTCATATTCGGCCACCAGTAGGATCTGGATAAGAGCTCAAGAGTTCGTTTCACTCCTGGATGTCCAGCTAATGGAGAATCATGATGGTGTTCAAGTAGTTGTGGTCTGAATTCAGATGGTATATATATTCTGTCATTGTAGTAATAAATACCATCCCTGAGAGTTATGTGACTGTTAGAGAGCTGTGGTGGTGGAGTGGTAGAGTTTCTTACATCATCATATTATACATGACTAAGAGCCTGCTTAGGCTTGAAACGTTGTATGTTTGTTGCTGAGGACCCTATATGGAAATAAATGTTCTTTTAAAGAATTTTGGAGGCTGGAATATTCTTTGTTCTTAGAGTTTCTTACATCAGTCAGGAAGTCTGATGTGAGTGCCAAAAACCGTTCGGCAGGAATGATGGATGTTGGGTTGTTTGTAGTAGGAAGGTCAGATGGTTGTCGGGACAGAGCATCCGCTTTACCATTTTTGCAAGCAGGACGGTAAACTTATTGAAACTCAAACCTAGAGAAATAGAGGCTCCATCGTACCTGTCTTGCAGACAATGTTTTGTTATTTTGTAGATTCTGTAAATTTTTATGATCTGTGTAAATTATGATTGGGTGTCTAGCTCCTTCCAGTAAATGTCTCCAGAAATCCAAGGAACTGCGGATAGCCAGTAATTCTTTGTCTCCAATACCGTAATTCCTCTCTGGAGGGGACATAATTTTGGAAAAGTATGAAATCGGATGTAATGGATCTGATGTAGATTTCCGTTGGGATAGTACGGCACCAATTGAGTGATCAGACGCGTCAACCTCAGAATATATTGTAGATTAACATTTGGGAATTTTAGTATGGGAACTGTAGTAAAACGAGACTTCAGTAGATTAAAAACAGTAGAATGTTCTGGAGTCCATTTGAATGGAGTGCAGGATCCAGTTAGTTGTGTAAGTGGTTTTACAATTTTGGAGAAGTCTTTTATAAATTTCCGGTAATAGTTTGAAAATCCCAGAAATCTCTGCAACTCCTTTTTTTGTGGTTGGTGTAGGCCATTCCTTTACTGAATCCACCTTCTCAGACTGCATTTGTATACCAGCAGGTGATATAGTGTAACCAAGGAAAGAGACAGTGGTGTTATGAAAAGAACATTTTTTCGGCTTAGCATAAAGTTTGTGTACCCTCAATCTTGCTAAGACCCAACGTATGTGTTTGATGTGTTCCTCAATATTATTGGAATAGATTAAAATATCATCAAGATATACCACCATGCACACGTCCAGTAGATCCCTAAAGATGTCATTTATAAAGTGTTGGAACGTGGCAGGGGCATTACAAAGTATTTGAACAAACCATATCTGGTCCTAAACGCTGTAAGCCATTCGTCAGCTTCTCTTATGCGGATGAGATTATAAGCACCACGCAGGTCCAGTTTAGAAAAGATGGTAGCGTTAGACAGTCTTTCGATTAATTCTGGTATCAAGGGTAGTGGGTAACGGTTCTTGACTGTGCATTTATTCAGTTCTCGATAATCTATTATGGGTCTAAGTGTGGTCCTTATTTGTTCCAAAAAAATTCCTGCGGCAGTGGGAGAAGTAGATGATCTTATGAACCCTTTATGTAAGTTGTCCTGAAGGTACTGTTTAAGATGTTCGAGTTCCGGTTGACTTAACAGATATAAGTGACCGACAGGTAGAGTAGATCCTGGAATTAGCTCAATGGGGCAATCATATACACTATGAGGTGGCAGGGTTTCGGCTTCAGTTTTACTAAAAACATCTGTGAAATCTTTATAGTGTGTAGATAAGGTCAAATCGTTACTAGCAGCATGTAGTAGATCATGTTGAGGGAAACAAGTGTTTTTACAGTAGGAGGAGGTGAACGCTAGATGGAGACTGGACCAAGTGATGGTAGGGTCATGTAGCTGCAACCAATTAAGGCCTAGAACAACTGGAAAGTGAAGTGAAGGGATAACATCAAACGTAATGAATTCCATGTGACCGCTGTTTGTGTGACAAGAAGAGGAATGGTGTGATGTTTGATGGGCCCATTGGTGAGTGTGGAGCCATCAATAACTCGGAGAGAGACAGGGATTTGCTTTTTAACAGTAGGTATTTTATTAAGGTAAACAATAATGACATCCATAAAGTTGCCGAAGGCACCGGAATCAATTATTGCTGTGGTATTCTACCTTTTAAGGTCCCATTGTATTAAAAGAGAAAGATTGCAGAAAGTTTGTGTATTCTGAGGAATTGGTGAGTTATGTAGAAAAACAGACTTACTCTTTTTATTCTTGCGCAGGATAGGGCAGTCAGAGACTGTGTGATGAGGATTGGCACAATACATGCATAAACGCTGAGTCCATCTACGTTGTCTCTCTTCTGCTGTGAGGGGTCCTCTTAGCATCCCGATTTCCATAGGGGTTGTCAAATCTGGTGAGCTGGATTGTGGGGTGAACCCTGATGCCTGTGTTTTGGAGTGGCTGTCTACTTGGTATTGTTCTGCCTTCCTTTCGCGCAATCTGCGGTCTATTTGTGTGGCTAGTTTCATCAGACCCTCCAATGTATTTGGTAGTTCAGTACGTGCAATCTCATCTTTCAAGCTCTCTGATAATCCGAGTCTAAACTGATTGCGTAGGGATACCATACTCCAGGAGGAATCTGTAGCATATAACTTGAATTCAGTTATATATTCCTCAATTGTTTTTTTCCCTTGCTTCAAGTTCCTCATCTTATGTTCAGCAGATAACTGTACATCAGTGTCCCGATACAATTCATCCATAGCTTGAAAAAAATCATTGAGGGAATTCAGCATAGGAGCATTCGTTTCAAAAAGTTGATCAGCCCAAATCCGTGGTTCTGATCTAAGGAATGAAATTGTGGTTAATACTCTCACTCGATCAGTGGGATACGTTTTAGGCTTAAGGTTGTAAAGCAAATGGCAGGTGTTTTTGAATTGTCTATAAGTTCTTCTATAACCTGAAAAGGTCTCAGGAATGCTAACCTGTGGTTCGTGGGAAGTAACCTGTTGCTCCTTTGTATCTTTAATTAGTTCCCTGTTACGGTATCAACAGGATACCAAGGGTTAATACCAGGGAACAATGTCCTGCATACAGAATCAGCAATTCACAACCCCGATCAGTTTCCCCTCAAACATGAGACCAAGCTCCACATTTCAGGTTTAAAACAGAATATCTTTATTAAAGGCTGAATGCCTAGTATTTATACAGGTTTTGACCCCAGATGGGGGGGTTGAATATAACCCTGGCTTCAGGTTACAGAGGGCATTGGTTAAACAGTAAAGCAAACATATGAACAATGCATCAAACCTCTAAGAATTGTCTATTCACAGGTAAAACAGATTAACATATTAAGTACTCAGACATTCTGATGTTGGGCAGTCTAGTTAACATAATCACACAAGGACACAATCAGTTTACCCAGACAGACTCCTGAGACACAATCAGATCTTAAACATACATAGAATACATCTTATTACAGAATATAGGAACAGCTCTCATTAGCCACAAAGTCTTCTATGCCCACTTGGCTTATAGAGTCACAATTGCTCCCACAAGGGGCACTCACACCCTGTACCCATCCTGTATTTATGGATACAGGGTGACATAGACATAAGACAGAGTTATGAAAGTACATGGGGTGTCCAGCATATAAAATTCCATATTTCCATGCAGTCTCTGGGTATCCTTAAGCCCATGTACCTCCAGCCCAAAGAATGTTCCATAACAAGCCCTCCAAGGCACAGTGGCGAGATTGGTTTCGTCACATCTCTCCCCTTTTCCAAACAGACTAACAGGGTATCTGACCTCCTGCCGGTCAGTGCCCTGGTTAGTCCAGCAACCCACCCATAAAACACAATTAGTAGTACAGCCCACCCACAATAAATGGTTACTACAACTGAGTACGGGGAAAACCTGTCCATGTCCAGGTGCCTCACCACAGCTGTGTGGGGGACTGGTACGCTGAATTGGTGGATTGCGAGGTGGGCAGAGACCTGCTGTACTCTGCCCGGGTGCCAGCACTACCATGGAAGTAGCCTGGTGGGAGCCTGGTTGCTGGAGGGAGAGACCGACTGTCTCCCCTTTGGATACATAGCTGTGCTGCTGGAGGGGGAGACCAATCGTCTCCCCTTTGGCTAAACAGCACTGTTGCTGGGGGACAGGACCAACTGTCCCTACCCCCTTTGCTGCAAGTGCAGATACCACGGTCCCATCTGCACGGCCGTGGGGCCTACCGTCTCCCCCTGGCGCGCTATGCTGCCGCTGGGGAGAGGGGGCAACGAGCTCCTCCCCCACACACACCTCCAGCCGCTGGGGAATGGAGACTGGGCTCCCAATTCCCTGCAGGACAGGTGGAGAGACCTTGGTCCCATCTCCACCGGCCACCTGGGGTCCTTCCCAGTAAATCTCCACAATATCTTCCCAGCTGAATGGGTCTGGATCTGGGTCTTTCACCTCTAACAATTGTCTATTCACAGGTAAAACAGATTAACATATTAAGTACTCAGACATTCTGATGTTGGGCAGTCTAGTTAACATAATCACACAAGGACACAATCAGTTTACCCAGACAGACTCCTGAGACACAATCAGATCTTAAACATACATAGAATACATCTTATTACAGAATATAGGAACAGCTCTCATTAGCCACAAAGTCTTCTATGCCCACTTGGCTTATAGAGTCACAATTGCTCCCACAAGGGGCACTCACACCCTGTACCCATCCTGTATTTATGGATACAGGGTGACATAGACATAAGACAGAGTTATGAAAGTACATGGGGTGTCCAGCATATAAAATTCCATATTTCCATGCAGTCTCTGGGTATCCTTAAGCCCATGTACCTCCAGCCCAAAGAATGTTCCATAACAAGCCCTCCAAGGCACAGTGGCGAGATTGGTTTCGTCACATTCCCTTAATACCTGGTTTTCCAATTGTAAATCCAAAATTGCTTGTCCCATCTTGTCCACCTTTTGGGACAAGCTATTCACTACCTGGGGTAAATCAGGTTGATCCATAGTAGGTAATTACTTTTCCTGGCTTAGTATTATTTAACCGTATTAACCAAAAGTTTAATCAAAACACCACTGTGATTGTATTTACAGGAATCAAGATTTGTTGCAATTCTATTAATAGTAAATAGTTGGTTTGTTACACTACTTTAAATGTTAACACTATGGGGAAGTGTTAGCAATTTTATTTAGTGTATTTATTTGGAAATGCTGAGAGATGCTTCTAGCAGGAGAGCACATGAGAAAGTTTCTTTAGACAGTACATGTCATCAGAGAATAGTGTAAAGCGAGCCCCACAGGTTATTGCAAGTAATAAGAGAGTCACAATGAACTTAGCAAAGTTATCCAAAGGTACAGTAAGCAAAACTTTACCTCCTTCTCTACAGGTACCTCTTCGAATGAGCGGACAAGCAGCAGCTCTTTTGCTAAATGCAGATGGGACCGAGTTTTCCGGAAGAGCGGTGTTGGTGGTTCAGAGACTGGCATGTAACGTCAGAGTTCCGGTTTCGGCAGTCGCCGAGATGCGTAGTGAAACTGTGGAAATTCAGAAGTAAGTAGGAATCCGAGAGGAAATAAGGTTTATAAGTTACCTTTAACTTTGAGGTTGCTGGAGGATGGAGCTATTAGGAGCGGTTATTCAGGAAATAAGTTGTCCGGTAAGGCAGAATGAAACCCAGTTTAGACTAAGATCCAGCACACACGAAATAGACCTGCAGATGCAAAATAAGGAAACAGTTCAAATAAGCACAATGTTAGGTTGTCAGTTTGGAGCTTAGGAGGAGTAGTACAACTCATATGCAGTTGAACAAAATACTAAGCATTGAGTAATGACTGCACAGCTGCTATATAGGGGGAGTGTTTATGTGATTGGCTGAACAGTTCTTAAAGGTATAAAGAGCAACCAGGTGAACATGACAGTGCGTATGTCTTTGTGCTATTTCTATGGGTGTCTCTGTGAGGGTGTGTGTATGTATGTCTTTGTGTATTTTCTCTAGATGCCTCTTAGAGGGTGGGTGTGTATGTCTTTGTGTGTTTTCTGTGGATGTCTCTGTGAGGGTGGGTGTGTTTGTATGTATGTCTGTGTTTTCTGTGGATGTCTCACAGCCAATAGGATGAAAGCTCAACAGGATGAAAGCTCAATCCTATTTGCTGATTGCAACAGCCAATATAATTTTTTACCCTTTAATTCCTATTGGCTGATAGAACTCTATCAGCTAATCGGAATGTAAGGGATGCCATCTTGGATGACGTACCTTAAAGGGAAACTTCATTCTTCATTGACCATCGGAAGAAGAGGATGCTCCGCGCCAGATGTCTTGAAGATGGACCCGCTCTGCGAGGGAAGGATGAAGATAGACGATGCCGTCTGGATGAAGACTTCTGCCCACTTGGATGAAGACTCTGCTGGCTTGGATGAGGACTTCTGCCTGCTTGGATGAAGACTTCTGCCGCCTGAATGAGGGTGGATGTCCGGTCTTCGAAAACTAAGTGGATCGTCGGGGGTTAGTGTTAGGTTTTTTTAAGGGTTTATTGGGTGGGTTTTATTTTTAGCTTAGGGTTTGCGCAGTAAAAGAGTTAAATGCCCTTTTAAGGGCAATGCCCATCCAAATGCCCTTTTCAGGGCAATGGTTGGCTTAGGTTTATTTAGATAGGTTTTTATTTGGGGGGTTTGGTTGTGTAGGTGGTGGGTTTTACTGTTGGGGGTTGTTTGTATTTTTTTTATAGGTAAAACAGCTGATTTCTTTGGGGCAATGCCCCACAAAAGGCCCTTTTAAGGGCCATTGGCAGTTTAGTGTAGGCTATGTTTTTTTTTTGGGGGGGGGGGGAGGGCTTTTAAATTTTTATAGGGCTATTAGATTATGAGTAATTCTATTTTATTTTATTTTAGTGTAAGGCAGGTTAGGTTTTATTTCACAGATAACTTTGTATTTATTTTAGCTAGGTAGTTAGTAAATAGTTGATAACTATTTACTAACTAGTCTACCTAGTTAAAATAAATACAAGCTTACCTGTGAAATAAAAATAAAACCTAAGCTAGCTACAATATAACTATTAGTTATATTGTAGCTAGCTTAGGTTTTATTTTACAGGTAAGTATTTAGTTTTAAATATATATTATTTAGTTAATATAATATAATGATAATTGTAACTTTAATTTAGCTCGATTTTAATTATGTTAAAGTTAGGGGGTGTTAGGTTTAGGGCTAGGGTTAAGTTTAGGGGTTAATAGGTTTATTATAGCGGCGGTGTGGGCAGATGGCAGTTGAGGGGTTCATAGTTTTATTTAGGTGGGGGCGGCAGATTAGAGGTTAATAACATTATGTAGGTGGCGGTGATGTCGGGGACGACAGATTAGGGGTGTTTAGACGTGGGGTTTATGTTAGGGTGTTAGGTTTTAATGTTACTTTTTCTTTCCCCATAGACATCAATGGGGCTGCGTAACGGAGCTTTTGTTTCCGCGATCGCAGGTGTTAGGCTTCTTTTTTGCCGGCTCTCCCCATTTATATCTAGGGAAATCGCGCACGAGCACGTCAAAGCAGCGCTTGTATTTGGGTGAGGTATGGAGCTCAACGCAACCATATCGCCCGCACAAGCCTGCTTTTTGCAAACCTGTAATAGCAGCGCTAGGAAAGGTGAGCGGTGAAAATAACGTACAAGTAATTAGCGATCAGCCATAACGCAAAACTCGTAATCTGGCTGAGTATTTCTTGCCAAGCAATAAATGTATACTAAATTAATTGTAGGATACAGGAAATAGAAATTGTGTGCCATTGGATCTGTAGAAAAAAAAACACAGGTACATTGTTGAGCCACATTGCTATGCAGATATTAGCAAAACAAAGCAGATACCGAGTATTGCTTACAAACAGCATTGATATACTATATGCAGTAAGCTTAATGATCTAAAGCTCTCTGCACTGGGGAGATTATATAAGAAGGCTCTAGATGTGAATGAGAGACGACTACATTATAATATAATGCTATAATTAAACAAAAAAAAAATGTTTGCCTTATTTCACAGGCCATGATTGAAAACAAAAATCCTGGGTTTTAAAGGTCTCTGGTAAGTTAAAAATTAAAATGCACACTATGGATCTCTCTGGTCTATTAGGGGTTACTTGGTGCTCTTATGGGACCTGGCTGTGTCCCTCCTGGGCGACTGTTCTTTCGTTGTTTTTTTTTGCAGCTGCTGCAGCCATCATTTTTCACTCTTCAATTAACAGCAGCTGGGTCAGACACCAAAGCTCGGCACACAATATAACTTGTCCCTGCTGTGCTCATCCTGTATATATACAGAACTGCAGAACAACAGAAGCTTGCATTGCTCTTCATTCATGCACACCACTGAGCTGTAGAACACTGAATTACTGTGCTCTCTCTCTCTGTCTCTCTCTCTCTCTCTCTCATTCACTCTCTAGACTAACAAGAGCTGAATAACTCACCATAGCCTTGCCATCATATACAATGTATTACTCCTCCTGACTCTACTATTACAGTTTACTGGTGTACATGCAGGAGAGCACAATAAAGGGCAAGTGAATCAAGGGGCATCACAATAAAATAGGTCTAAAGAAGCTTAAAATATGCTGAGCACAATTCCTTTCTTTCTTCACCTACACACCACTGGGAAATACAATATAAGTGACTGTTCCTTCTCATAACATTCACAATACAGTACAGCCTCCTCTGCTCCTTCTGATGAATACTGCAATGTGTATATACACAAACTGCTAAACATCACAACCTGCTCTGATGCTACTCTCAACACACACAAATCTCTCTGCTTCTCCTCTTTACATAAACATAATGCAGCTGAACAGCACAGTGTGCTCTGTGCCTCCTATTTACACACAGTGCAGATCAGCATTACAACTGACTCTGTACAGCAGAACCTGCGCTGCTGCATCTGGCTGCACATACAATTACCATGTCACCATATTCTGCCATCTCTATGAACACACAGTTGTGTGCTGCTCTTGCAATACCGTAAGAAGCTTTGAATTCTCTCCCACTGTTCTCATAAGCCTCTTCCACAAAGAAACTACACATCCCTGTGTTTTTTTTTGCACTTTAGACAATGCCATTCCAGTGTCACAATTACCTCCAATAAAATAAGGATATTTGGGCAACACAGTTTAGGTTCTACCAGATAATACAGGACTGGATAGTTATTTTCTAATCTAATGATATTTTATAAGTGAATCTTTTACCTTTTTTTTTATTTTTTTAATGTACCTGCTTGCTTGTAAAAATAAATTAAAACATTATTAATGTTTTCGATTACCTTGCAATATTTTTATTTGGGATATTCTGTCCCAATTGGTCTTTCCAGAAGGAATACAATAAGCTGATGCAAAACAAGGCCAGCTTTGCTAGCAAAATAACAGTGGCAAAGGCGTAACTAGAAACCTCAGGACCCCGGTGCAAGAATCCATGAAGGGCCCCCCCCCCTCCCCGCCAAATTTTTTTTGATTTTGATACATCTTTGTTTTGCGCTCTCTCTCTCTCTCTCTCTCTCTCTCTCTCTCTATATATATATATATATATATATATATATATATATATATATAAATATATATATATATATATATATATATACAGGGAGTGCAGAATTATTAGGCAAATGAGTATTTTGACCACATCATCCTCTTTATGCATGTTGTCTTACTCCAAGCTGTATAGGCTCGAAAGCCTACTACCAATTAAGCATATTAGGTGATGTGCATCTCTGTAATGAGAAGGGGTGTGGTCTAATGACATCAACACCCTATATCAGGTGTGCATAATTATTAGGCAACTTCCTTTCCTTTGGCAAAATGGGTCAAAAGAAGGACTTGACAGGCTCAGAAAAGTAAAAAATAGTGAGATATCTTGCAGAGGGATGCAGCACTCTTAAAATTGGAAAGCTTCTGAAGCGTGATCATCAAACAATCAAGCGTTTCATTCAAAATAGTCAACAGGGTCGCAAGAAGCGTGTGGAAAAACCAAGGCGCAAAATAACTGCCCATGAACTGAGAAAAGTCAAGCGTGCAGCTGCCAAGATGCCACTTGCCACCAGTTTGGCCATATTTCAGAGCTGCAACATCACTGGAGTACCCAAAAGCACAAGGTGTGCAATACTCAGAGACATGGCCAAGGTAAGAAAGGCTGAAAGACGACCACCACTGAACAAGACACACAAGCTGAAACGTCAAGACTGGGCCAAGAAATATCTTAAGACTGATTTTTCTAAGGTTTTATGGACTGATGAAATGAGAGTGAGTCTTGATGGGCCAGATGGATGGGCCCGTGGCTGGATTGGTAAAGGGCAGAGAGCTCCAGTCCGACTCAGACGCCAGCAAGGTGGAGGTGGAGTACTGGTTTGGGCTGGTATCATAAAAGATGAGCTTGTGGGGCCTTTTCGGGTTGAGGATGGAGTCAAGCTCAACTCCCAGTCCTACTGCCAGTTTCTGGAAGACACCTTCTTCAAGCAGTGGTACAGGAAGAAGTCTGCATCCTTCAAGAAAAACATGATTTTCATGCAGGACAATGCTCCATCACACGCGTCCAAGTACTCCACAGCGTGGCTGGCAAGAAAGGGTATAAAAGAAGAAAATCTAATGACATGGCCTCCTTGTTCACCTGATCTGAACCCCATTGAGAACCTGTGGTCCATCATCAAATGTGAGATTTACAAGGAGAGAAAACAGTACACCTCTTTGAACAGTGTCTGGGAGGCTGTGGTTGCTGCTGCACGCAATGTTGATGGTGAACAGATCAAAACACTGACAGAATCCATGGATGGCAGGCTTTTGAGTGTCCTTGCAAAGAAAGGTGGCTATATTGGTCACTGATTTGTTTTTGTTTTGTTTTTGAATGTCAGAAATGTATATTTGTGATTGTTGAGATGTTATATTGGTTTCACTGGTAAAAATAAATAATTGAAATGGGTATATATTTGTTTTTTGTTAAGTTGCCTAATAATTATGCACAGTAATAGTCACCTGCACACACAGATATCCCCCTAAAATAGCTATAACTAAAAACAAACTAAAAACTACTTCCAAAACTATTCAGCTTTGATATTAATGAGTTTTTTGGGTTCATTGCGAACATGGTTGTTGTTCAATAATAAAATTAATCCTCAAAAATACAACTTGCCTAATAATTCTGCACTCCCTGTATATATATATATATATATATATTATACATACTATAGGTATGGGATATCACAAGCCTAGCCCACCAGCCTATTACTATATTTACCTGTGTGTGTACTTGTCTAATAGGAAGCCTTGGTGTTATTTATGTATATTGAGCCATTCACTTTCCAGGTATGATAGACACACTTTTTTATTTTTTAACCAAAGCACCAGCTTTATCATACCTCCCAACATTTAATTTAGCCAAAGAAGGACACTTTTCTCCCCTTTAACAGAGCTCCGCTAGCTGCCCTCCACAAATATTTACACACACACACATTTACACACACTCATACATATTTATATACGCACACACTGATAAACACATAATCACACACACACACTTACACCTACACATATATACATTCACACACTCATACACATTTATACACACATTGATAAACACATAATAACACACACACACATATTCATATACATTCTGACAGGTCCCTTATCATATGGCTAGTTATTTATTAACTATTGACTAGCCAATTAGTGCTGTGTCATGCACAACTCCACAGGATAACAATGTTATCTACTGTATATAGCACAGAAACTGTATAAGACTGAGTGGGGGGGGGGTACTTTTGGAAAATTGTAAAAATTGTGTGTTTAAATGTATTATGTTATATTTAATATATAAGGACAACCTCTTCCACAAATCCCAGAGAGGGGGATCTTCAAAGCCCAATGTTTTCTATTATTTATATGCACCATTATGGGATTATACAAACAACAGAAAATCAGCGCTAATCAACTGCAATTAATCAAGTCTTCAGTATAAATATAAATTTTAATTTTAAAATATAAAAATTTAAAATATTTAAAATATAAAAGGACCATCTTCAAGTTGAAGTTAAAATTTGAAATTTAAAATACCCAAATCCATAAAGGGTTAATCTCTCATCAAAAATCCATAAAGGGTTAATCTCTCATCAAAAGGAAAAATCCAAAATATACAAACAAGGCATACAATATAGTAAATACAATATAAGAAGTAGTTACAATATAAAAAGTGAAATAAAAACAAATGTAAGCAAACCTAAAATCCAAATGTGTTTCCAGTAAAAAGTCCCGGTCCCCTATACGTTAGAACTAATGTCCGGTTCTTAGAATGGTCCTAGGTAGTACCCAAACAGATGCAGCTTCCTTTCGGTGATAATTCCTGTAATCACCGGAGTCGGGGCAAAACTAAAACAAGAAGCGTAGAAGAAGCGCAAAAAAATTTGCGCTTCTTCTACGCTTCTTGTTTTACCATTATGGGATTACACTGTCACCATGCCCCCGCGCCCCCCCCCCCCCCCTTCAGTCTGAGCACTGAGCAGCTTAACTTAGTTTATGATATGGAGCAGACGCTTGCCTGAGGTTAAACGGATTTTCACAGTTCCACTCCGTTCTCCTCAGTAGTCTGTCACACTGGCTCTGGCTGTGAGCTGCTGCTGCTGTGCTGGCCTGCCAAGCTAGCAAGGGAGGGACTCCCACTGGACCCAAGACAGGTCCCAGACGTTCCCACGCCACACAGACTCCTGCTAGCTGCTACTGACTCTGCTGCACCACAGGAGATACATGTGCGTGCAGGCAGTGCAGCCATCAGTACTCAGGCGGGAGAAGAGAAGTCAGAGATCAGTGCACGTGCGCAGCCAAAATGGAAAGTTCCGGCTGGGCAGCGCAGCAGAGAGCATGCCACCCGCCGTCCAGTAGACTCACAATAAGTTAGTAGTATACAAAACAAACACTGACAATTGTGGCAACAGTGGCATCATCAATGATCACCTAAAAATAAAAAATTAATAATAAAAAAAAACAAGCACCTGCCATGTTGGGCCCCCCTGTTTGGGAGACCTGCTGGGCCCGGTCGCAATGGCGACCCTTGCATCACCGTTAGTTACGCCCCTGAACAGTGGCAAACTGTGTTTAGTCTAGTAACAAGTTCAGATTGGCTCCCACAAATAAGTGGTGGGGTAGTTGAGTAGGTTTTATGTTTCTTCAAAAATCAATGGTGTCTGTCTGTCTCTCTGTCTGTCTATCTATTAAAAATGTTGATCTTTTGCTGCAGGGGATACAGCCTTAACTTGTCAGGAACAATGTCATATAATCCAACATAATTGAAAATCTTTGCCTTTGTTGGGCAATATGAGCCAGTGGGAGGTGTGAGCAGGGCTTGAGGTCAGGGGAGGCAGAGATAGAGAGCAGAGATGGGGAGTAGTTGAGTAAACTAGAAATTATTTGAGAGAGAACCCCAGTGTATATGTATATAGGATTTGATGACAGAGGCTATTAGAGGAGAATCTTGAGAGTAGAAGAGTCTGTAGATGCATTTCACTGAATTACTGTACTTGAATTATTGAGAAGAAACTGAATAACACAACAACATTCTCAGAACAGCTCACAACATTTCTCTGTTGTCAACACCAGCCCCACAATTCTAATCCATTCTAAGCTATTCTGCAACAAAACCATTCAGGAAACCTAAACGTAGAAAACTATACTGCATGCCTTACAAGCAACTTGGGAGAAGTGCACTAAATATGAAAGTACTAGTGGTACAATGAGTACTATAATACACTGAGTAGTAGGATGAATAAACAGGGAAAACTGGGGTTTTGCAGGTCTCACATTAAGCATTCATTAAGTACAGGATCTGTGAACAGCGGCTGGAAGTAGAAGCATGCAGGATAGTTAAAGCCCAGCGCAGAAATAGAGCGCAGTGTCACCACGACACAAAAGACTCAGGCACATTATCTCTAAAATTGAACTTCTAGTATAGTCCAAAGGCAAAGAGGGGAAAAGTTTAAAACTTAACATTTAATTGTTTCCAAGTAAAAACAAAAATATTCGTCATTGTAGTTAACAGACCCCATCCACTATAAAACCACATTATCTCTTATACTTAAAACCAAATCATTAAAGGTAAATACTTTCCCAAACACAATATAGAATTACAGACTCCACACATTTGTGTCCAGCAGAAACTATGCTAGAATCTGCACACTGCACATATGACACATGGCAAAAGCCAGATCCCATTCCCAAACTGTTCAGCTTAATAATGGGGCCCCATATGATTTTTTGTTACTCTATACATCACTGTTCATATTCATGAATTGATTTGAATTTTTACACTGTTGTGTGTTGTTGCAGTGCTTGCGTACAGATGCCGGCCATACACAGGCTATCTCTGTCACAAGGACAGTCTGTTTGTGGCCAGCACCCTCTGCTGTGGAATTACATATATACAGGATGTCTGCAAACAATACAGTATTCAGGAAGTGCATGCAGAATGACCAAACCAGTCATATATAAGTAATGCTTTTAGAGTCACAGAAAATAATGCTGTGTAGGGTTGCCAGGGGTACAGTATTTAACTGGACAGTCCAGTAATTTAGTTGGCTGTCTAGTAAAACCTTCACAAAAATACCAAACACTTAAATGCCCAGTTTTTTAAAGTCTCTGTTAGCAAAATGTAAAGGATCTCCTGTGCCTCAAAGTACACATGGAGCAGAACATACGCTGTCTGCATTTATCATTGCACAAGCATTTCTTGTGAAATACTTGTGCAATACCGCCCCCTGCACATTCACGGCCAATCAGCCCCTAGCAGGGGGTGTCAATCAACTTGATCGTATCCGATCTGGCTGATTGCTGTCCGCCACCTCAGAGGTGGCGGATGAGTTAAGGAGCAGCAGTCTTAAGAACACTGCTTCTTAACTCCTGATTCCGGCGAGCCTGAAGGCTCACGCGGAATTAGAAGCATTCGGGCCTTGATAAATGGCCCCCCCAAGTGAGGAGCAGGCAAGGTAATCAAACCAATACTGTTTACAGGTATTACTAGCATTCAAAGTTGTAAAATGATTGATTTGAATGTTACTGATGGCCAAGGGGTACAATACCTGGTCGGTTGTGAAAATATACATGGTGGGATCAAGTGTGAGGTTTTGCAGGGGCACTGTGTGACCTCACCTTCCTTTGTGACCAGTGACCAACAGGTTGTCCAGTATTTTTGTGGAGGCAGCCCTAATGCTGTGTGAAGGGGTCTGATGAATTAAAGCTCGCTGCTCTGGTGAGATTATCTAAGTCATTTTGCCAGTACTGTGAGGTCCCTCAAAGAATTTTAGTTAAGTTTTGTTTTAGTAAGTGATATAATTTTATCTTGAGAGCTGTTTATGTCACTACGCATGGTTCTGGGTGTGAATGAGAGACACTTTCCTTACAATATAATGCTCCAAAAAAGCCACCAAAGCAAGCCTCTCTCTCCTTGCCATGTTTGCCATTAACTAAACTTAGCTTTTATAACCAGATTCCTCCAACCTTGTAGTACATCTTGTTCCAGTTAACCTGTTTCCAATTTACTAACCTGATCTTATAAAATCTGATTGCTGCTTTACCTGCATCCCATACTTTGGCTAGCTAGTGTCACTTACTGTTTTGCCCTATTGTCTTAAGACTTCTGTGTCTTTTATGTCACACTGGGTTTGACTTATAGCTCACATCATTATTATTGTTGTTGCATATATTTTTCTTGGTTGCATTGTGTATGTGTTTTTTGCGTATTTTTAAAGCCAATCTTATAGGTTGCACCTTCATTGTGCTTGTTGATTGATGAAAAGAATGAAAATGGACTCTCTCTCATGTTCTCTCCTTCCTGTCTAGCCATGCCCCTGTACCACTTATGCACACACTTTAACTACTAAGTCATGTTTCCAACCATTTAAATCAAAGGCATGCACAACTACTGTCATAGAACACACAAAACAATTAAAATCAATATGTTATTCCTAAATTCTTTATATTAGTTAAAGTTATAAACACATTGAATTATATTTATAGAAACCAGATTATGAATCAAATAATCCACACTTATGCTGTTATAATATTCTATTCAAGGATCATAAAAATATACCTTTACAAATTACCTTATTCACAAAAATCCCCCAAATCAGAGTTGCATTAAAATATCACAATGAGATACCAAGGCATGGATTGTTAACTTCCAGATAAATGTTATTAAGCTACTTAGCCCACGAATGGTTCTATATAACTCTAATTAAAACACCAGACATTATATATATTATTAATGCAAACAACCAATTTATATGCCAATTTATCTGAGCTGAAATAAATTCTTATTTATCTACAATAAGGTAAATCCTAAAATATATCTATATAGCTGCAGCTGCAATCTGACTATAGTCTTAGAATACATTTGTCTAAAATATTAAAAATATAAAACAGTCATAAATCACCACATGAACCAAATTAAATGTTCCAGCTTTTCCAAGTATATTCAGGTCACCTCATATGAAGAAAGGTATTGCAATATGGATCAAGAAGTTAGTCCCAGGTTTTGCTTATAGTGACTGTGTCCCAAAAATAGCAGCAAAGTTTTCAGTCAAAAGTTAGCAGACAAAAAGACATTTTTTTCTCTTTCCCCTCGCATGAGGTTATATCATGTGATATACCCTACCCTTTTCTTATTCTAATCATTGGTGATAATTTTGATAGGCCCTTAACTGAGCTGTCTTTCCATTGGCCCTCGGAGCTTGTCCCTCTCATTGGTTCATTTGGATTTGCATGTGTTCTAGTAGTCAATCCATTTGGCTGTCATACCATTTTGGTAGGGGACAGCAGAAAATCACAAATGCAGTCTCACCATCAACATTGCTAACAGTGCAAATACCTCAGAGTGTTTATTAAATATACTTTAATTTCTTGTATTAATAAACTTCTCTGGTCAGCATATGTATCCCATTTACTACAATTGAAAATGTACAATTTTGAGACCAAACACTAGTATAGTATTAATTCTATGTTACAAATAGAAAACATTTATATAGACGTCCTATACATTCTACTTAGTATATCCTGAGAGATGTATCTAAAGTTACATAAATATCTATTGCAGAATCATATGATATGACCTAGGTTACCCCATGCAGGCAATCCTGAACCAGCATCCATTAGCCCCATTTTGTCCCTTAGATGTCTGGAAGACAGAAAAACAAAATTATGTTATATATTTCAAAAATGGGATTATTACAATTGCTATTTAATCTATTACAAACCTGAATTGCATTTCCCAGATCCATATATAGATATTTATACATTTTTATACAGTATTGAAAATTATACAAATTTGTGTTTTTAAATTAATTTCAGTTACAATATAATATGTGTTTCTGCTTGGCTCAGTACAGCTGTGTATCTGACACAGCAGGGGTAATCAGCTCTTGCTATTTTCCCATTTGATACGTATGTCTGAGTTTCATGTATTCAAACACAGCAGGGGTAATCAATTGTTGAATATGCTTAAGCCTCAAAGAGATTTTTCCCAGACCTAGCGACTGTTCTTTACAGGGGTCTGATAAGTTTATTACCCATCTTGGGCAGGAAATCAACTTTAAGCAGAACAGCCATATAGTGAACATTTCTTTGAAATAACTGCCTGAACTAATGAGACCAAATGTTTTCCCTTTGTTCTCATTTGGATGTATTCTAATCAGGAAAAAGGGGGATTGGGGCTGGTTTGTTATGAGACAAATTAGGTTTTTAGCTACAAAAAAAATAAAATATTAGATTCTACAATACATCTGTAGTTTATTTAATGTTTCTCACAGATACCCTGACATAATTCTCCCTTCCAATTTTAAATAGATGTAGGACACATGTATTTGAATTGGCTTAAAGTCAGTGGTACTTGGTGAGTGTACTGACAGTATGCATAATAGACATAGTCTAGTATGCATCTATAGACATAGTCTAGTATGCATCATAGACATAGTCTTCTATGAAGAGAGTCCGTTATTTTTGGGTCCTCATGCTCGTTAGTTAGGCATCTTTAAACTATATTATTTCTTTAGAGCATCTGGGGATATGACACTTCATTCTCCCTCTATGACTTGTAGTTGGGATCTAGGATGGCATGCTCGCAACTGATTGATATGGACCCATTTATCCATAAAATTATTTATCCATAAGTTTTAGGTATCCTAATTTTATAGGCGACTGGAGATATTTTGTCAGTAACGACAAAAGGACCCTTCCATGATGGAAGAAATTTCTTCTCCTTAACCTGATCTCTTCCAAAGCTATAAAGATACCATCCTGTAAAACAGCACTCATGTTTTTATCTGTGTAACCTGTTTCTAAGCAGAAAGGTTTACCACCATCAGGGTACACTAAGCAAGGTGCTTGAGTGAGTTTTCTCTTCAGCTCCTTGATGGCTGTCTCTTGAGTCTCACTCCAGTGCCATTTTACGTCCTTCTTAGTAGTAGTGGTTTAGCTAATTCTGCATAATTATCAATAAATTTGCGAGAATAATTTGTCATACCCAGGAATGATCTCAATTCCTTTAAGTTAGATGGGTTTTTAGAATTTATTATAGCTTCTACCTTTTTCTTCTGAGGATTTAACCCTTCAGAAGTAATAACCCTTCAGAAGTAACTTCATGTCCCAAGAAGTTTACACAAGAGTGGCACCATTGAGCTTTTTATAGGGATAATTTGACACTTGCCCTTTTAAGTCGGCTGAGGACGTGTTTAATCTATGTGATTTGTTTTTCATAGTCTTTTCTTTTGATCAAAATATCATCAACATAAGATAAAGTCACCCTTTCCAGTGCATCAGGCATAGCCTTATGCATGAATACAGCAAATTCATGTCCTGAATTTATGTATCCTAACGGGAGTCTTTGGAATGCATACTGGACCTTTTGGAATGAGAATGCAAGCTTATACTGGTCCTCTTCATGTACCTTTATGGTCCAATATCCCTGTGCATAATCAATGGCAGTGAATATTTTGAGATCCCTGCATCTGTGCTAGGCATTGGTCAATATATGGCACAGGCCAGCCAGACATGTAGACGTGTTTGTTTAGCTGTCTTAAGTCAGCACACAAATGCCATTGTCCATTGGGCTTAAGACCTAGAATAGGATTGTTATAAGAGGTATGCACCTGTCGGATAATACCCCTTTCTTCCAAGTTTCTTATGATTTCTGCAAGAGATTCATATGAGGCTAACGGAAGTCTGTGTTGTTTAACAAAGACAGGTGGTGCATTAGGATCTGTTTTGATTCTTGCAATGTGCAAGTCTGTAGTTCCACAGTCATAAGAATCCCTAGTGAAAATATGCAATCAATTATGGTGCTTAATCGCTTCAGGAGATCACTACCAATTATTAAACGATCAGTTAGCAGATCCACTATAATGACAGGGTGTCTTATTACCCTGTTCCCCAGCCTTAGTTTTAACCATAGTTTTAACCATGCCGCACTGTAGACTTTGAGAGCGCCACCCCCAACACCTATTAGTGAACCATCAAATTATTTTATTTTAGGTGTGTGGTGTGTTAGCTCATTTAGCTGTGTGTAGTACCTGTGGGATAAAATAGTTGCCTGAGATCCAGCATCAATTAATCCCATGATAGGGTTGGAGACTGAATCCTGGAGTTCAGCAAATACATAATATCTTCCTACAGTTTCTACCATTTCACACATAAAATTAGCATGATTACATATCTGTGGGCTTTGCCAAGTTTTACCTGTATTTGCCCAGTTACCTGATGTAGAAGAAACTTCATTCTTACCAGTCCATCCCTCTGTAATAGGATTGACAGGGTTCCTGTGTACTGCATCTGTGGAAATAAGGTTAAGAGAATACTGCAAAGGAAGAGATTTGTTAGAGCTTTCAGGCTGAGGTTGCTCGTCATCACAGCTAAATCGTCCATTCCTGGTCTGTAGGGAGAGAATATGATTAGTACCATTATTGACATTTATCATTTTATTTGGTATATCTCTCCCCTCTCTCTCAGGTAATACTGCAGTATTTATGACTGTGCCTGTGGCCCGCTGCTGACCACTGGCTGTACCCCTAAAAAAGGATTGTTAGGGTTCTGAGCCGTCAAAGCTTGACTCATATTAGTAAATAGTGTATATAATTGACTTATTTGCGTACTGAGTTGACCCACTTGAATGGACAAGCCATTTTTACCCATGGACCGATTTTTTGATATCTCAGTGTATTGATTCCTGGATCCTTGGAATCCCTCAGAATCATAGCTATTGTACCTATTTTGACATGGTTGTTTTTTGGGTTCAACTCATTCAGCATTAATATCTTGGGGAGCACTATTTACTTGGGGTGTCTGGTTATCCTGAGAGTATTTTCGCCAATTTTGGTATTTATTTTTATGGGGATACCGATTACCTTGTGAGTATTCATCTCTTTGGGGATAATTATTTACCTGGGTATGCCCACCATTTTGAGTATATTCTCTCTGCGCCTCAGCCCGTGTTGGGGGAGGGGCAGATTTAAAACTTTGTTGGGATGGCCTGTTTTCTCGGGCCACATCCGCATAGGTTTCCTTGTTAGACTCCAAGTTGAGGGGGCTAGGTGACACCCTAGTTTCTGCCACAATTTTGGGACTAGGTTTTGGTTCCCTTTTAACCCCCTGTTCACCGGACTGCTGAATAGAGTATAACTTTGTACTCTCTTTGATAAGCCAGTCTAATGAGCTGTGCTCTTCAAAATCTCTAGCTAAATTAATTTTGATGTGCGCGGGCAATGCTTTGAAAAATAAATTTACAAATTCTGAGCTTTCAAATATGCGGTAGTCATGGGCCATACTGTATGCACTTTTCAGTACAGAAAGGAATTCTATAGGGCTTTGATTTACGCCCCATTTTATACCGTATACAGCTATTTTTGCTGCGGTTTTGATGCAATATTTCCCAAATTCCTTTTTACACTGATTTTGCATTTCATTCCTGGAATGAATATTCATATCTTTTAGTGAAGCAAAGAATTTGTGATGTTTACCCTCAAATACCCAGGGCAGAAATTAAATTTTTGACCGCTCACTAGTAAAATTCATTATAGAAAGCATTTTAAAAGGCCTATAAGTGGTCAATTACAGAAGGGGTTCCGTTTTTGGAAAATTTAGGTACTGCATCCCTTAAGAAAGTAATTATTTTAGGGGTGTCATATACCTTATTAGGCGTATCTTGGGCTTTCCTAGGGATCTTATTTTTGGGGCTGGAGCACCCCCTATCTGCCCTATATTTACTATGGGGAGACCCCCTACGTACATTAGTACTACGTGGGCCATTTGGGTAGCTGGCTCCACCCTCTGACTCACTACTAGAGCTTCCCTCCCCCTCCTCTGAGGTATAGCAGTTCCCTGAATTTATAACATGAGGTGACTGTCTATTCGGAAAGTGTATTTCTGACCCAATAGGACTCCTTTGTTTAAATTCTTCCCTAAATTTCTGCAGTTCATTTCTGATGTATCTTTCAATGGATTTAGAATTATTTGCATTATCCTCATTGCTAATAGAGGGGTTTTCATTATGATGATATGGCCTTTTAAAACCATTTAACTTTCTTTGGCTTTGTGTGAGTTCCTTATGCAAATTTTCTATCTGAGCTACTAAATTCCGGTTATATTTTTGTAAGGTGGCCATGTTTTGGGCTAACTCATCAATTTTATCCTGGACTTGTTCTGCCTCTTCCTCATCTAACCTTAAGGAATACTTTTCACCCCTCAGTTGCTCCAATTGTGAATTTTGTACTTCAATTTTATTGTACATTTCATCGTTCACATAGAGGAGCAGGCCCCAAGTTTTTAAAATTATTTTGTCGCGTTTCCCCCGCTTTTGAGGTTGGCTCAATTTTAACAGCCCATGAAATATTTCACTTTTGCCACACCATATATTATTTGCAATATTTATGGCCTTAGTCTTAAGCATCTTAATATAAGCATCTAATTCTCCCTTAATACTTAATCTATTTTTAAGGTGAGTAATGGCTTCTGTTTTAAGCGTTTCTGCCTGACTAACCGGCGATTTTGGGGAACATATTTCAAAACTATGTATCGATTCAATTGATTCACTTCTCGTAACAGACACTATTATATTGGCTTAGTACTTGGTTAAATTAAAATGCTAATACAATTTTGACCAATAAGAAAAAAAATATATCTTTTCAAAAATATTAATATTAATTTTGAAATATGAAAAATTAATTTTCTTTTATCAATTTTTAAAAAAAATATCAATAATAATTTTGAAATATGAATAAAAAAAATTCTATCAATTTTTTTTTAAAAAAAAAATGTAATAATATTTTAAGATATTAATATTAATTTTGAAATGTTTAATCACAAAAAAATAATCATTTTTTTTTCTTTTTCAATAATAATTTCTATTTACTACAAATATATTATATCAATGTGATAAATTTAATAATATCTACTGCGGTGCCTCCAAATAATATGTCAGTATATGGCCGGGTTATAGTACAATGTATTTAATAATTATTCTTTAAAATAACCCCCAATTAAAATGCATATATGAAACAATTAAAATCAATATTTTATTCCTAAATTCTTTATATTAGTTAAAGTTATAAACACATTGAATTATATTTATAGAAACCAGATTATGAATCAAATGATCCACACTTATGCTGTTATAATATTCTATACAAAGATCATAAAAATATACCTTTACAAATTACCTTATTCACAATAATCTCCCAAATTAGAGTTGCATTAACATATCACAATGAGATACCAAGGTATGGATTGTTAACTTCCAGACAAATATAATTAAGCTACTTAGCCCACAAATTATTCTGTATAACTCTAATTAAAACACCAGAAGCTATATATATTATTAATGCAAACAGACAATTTATATGCCAATTTATCTGAGCTGAAATAAATTCTTATTTATCTACAATAAGGTAAATCCTAAAATATATCTACAGTATCTCACAAAAGTGAGTACACCCCTCACATTTTTGTAAATATTTTATTATATCTTTTCATGTGACAACACTGAAGAAATTACACTTTGCTACAATTTAAAGTTGTGAGCCTGTATAACAGTGTAAATTTGCTGTCCCCTCAAAATAACTCAACACACAGCCATTAATGTCTAAACCGTTGGCAACAAAAGTGAGTACACCCCTAAGTGAAAATGTCCAAATTGGGCCCAATTAGCCATTTTCCCTGCCCGGTGTCATGTGACTCATTAGTGTTACAAGGTCTCATGTGTGAATGGGGAGCAGGTGTGTAAAATTTGGTGTTATCGCTCTCACACTCTCTCATACTGGTCACTGGAAGTTCAACATGGCTCCTCATGGCAAAGAACTCTCTGAGGATCTGAGAAAAAGAATTGATGATCTACATAAAGATGGCTTAGGCTATAAGAAGATTGCCAATACCCTGAAACTGAGCTGCAGCACGGTGGGCAAGACCATACAATGGTTTCACAGGACAGGTTTCACTCAGAACAGGCCTTGCCATGGTCGACCAAAGAAGTTGAGTGCATGTGCTCAGAGTCATATCCAGGGGTTATCTTTGGGAAATAGACGGATGAGTGCTGCAAGCATTGCTGCAGAGGTTGAAGGGGTGGGGGGGTCAGCTTATCAGTGCTCAGACCATATGTTGCACACTGAATCAAATTGGTCGTCCCAGAAGGAAGCCTTTTCTAAAGTTGATGCACAAGAAAGCCTGCAAACAGTTTGCTGAAGACAAGCAGACTAAGGACATGGATTACTGGAACCAAGATAAATTTATTTGGTTCAGATGGTGTCAAGTGTGTGTGGCGGTAACCAGGCGAGGAGTACAAAGACAAGTGTGTCTTGCCTACAGTCAAGCATGGGGGTGGGAGTGTCATGGTCTGGACCTGCATGAGTGCTGCCGGCACTGGGGAGCTACAGTTCATTGAGGGAACTATGAATGCCAACATGTACTGTGACATACTGAAGCAGAGCATGATCCCTTCCCTTCAGAGACTGGGCCGCATGGCAATATTCCAACATGATAATGACCCCGAACACACCGCCAAGGCCTCCACTGCCTTGCTAAGGAAGATGAGGGTAAAGGTGATGGACTGGCCAAGCATGTCTCCAAACCTAAACCCTATTGAGCATCTGTGGGGCATCCTCAAATGGAAGGTGGGGGAGTACAAGGTCTCTAATATCCACCAGCTCCGTGATGTTGTCATGGAGGAGTGGAAGAGGACTACAGTGGCAACCTGTGAAGCTCTGGTGAACTCCATGCCCAAGAAGGTTAAACCGGTGCTGGAAAATAATGTTGACAAAACAAAATATTGACACTTTGGGCCCAATTTGGACATTTACACTTAGGGGTGTACTCACTTTTGTTGCCAACGGTTTAGACATTAATTGCTGTGTGTTGAGTTATTTTGAGAGGACAGCAAATTTACACTGTTATACAGGTTGTACACTCACTACATTACATTGTAACAAAGTGTCATTTCTTCAATGTTGTCACATGAAAAGATATAATAAAATATTTACAAAAATGTGAGGGGTGTACTCACTTTTGTGAGATACTGTATATAGCTGCAATCTGTCTATAGTCTTAGAATATCTTTGTCTTAAATATTAAAAATATAGAACAGTCATACATCACCACATGAACTAAATTAAATGTTCCAGCTTTTCCAAGTAGATTCAGGTGACAGGTCACCTCATATGAAGAAAGGTATTGCAATATGGATCAAGAAGTTAGTCCCAGGTTTTGCTTATAGTGACTGTGTCCCAAAAATGGCAGCAAAGGTTTCAGTCAAAAGTTAGCAGACAAAAATACTTTTTTTCCCCCTCTTTCCCCTTGCATGAGGTTATATCATGTGATATACCCCACACGTTTCATATTCTAATCATTGGTGATAATTTTGATAGGCCCTAAACGGAGCTGTCTTTCCATTGGCCCTCGGAGCTTGTCCCTCTCATTGGTTCATTTGGATTTGCATGTGTTCTAGCAGTCAATCGATTTGGCTGTCATACAATTTTTAATCCCATAGGGGGCAGCAGACAATCACAAATGCAGTCTCACCATCAACATTGCTAACAGTCCAAATACCTCATCTCAGAGTGTTCATTAAATATACTTTAATTTGGATTTCACTGGATCCTAAACTACCTTACTTTTCAATTCAAGAAACTATTTGATTAACCCTCTCCTCCTCTTGGAGGGAATCTCACTTGAAATTACTCTTTATGTCTTACTTCACCCCAGATAAGGGATTTAAGTGTGGAAATACAAGCTCCAGTGTTTGCCCTAAATGTTCTTTTCCTTCGGCGAATCTTCTGCACATGATATGGACTTGCCCAAAAATTAGAAACTTCTGGTCCAAACTGCAATTTTGGTTTAGTAAAATATTGGATGCTCCCAGCCTGATTCTGTCATCAACAAGTACAGTCTTTCTCTCCTGTAATCCAGGGAATAAACAGGTCAATACTAAAATTATCAATATGGCCATATTAGCTGCTAGATATTTAATGTTTAAGACATGGAAATTAAGAACAATTCCCAGTATATTAGAAATTAAGAACTGCTTAAGGAAACAGTGTATCCTCGAACAGTTTGATACCAATCTAGATAATGATCAGGATGTCAGGAGGTATTTTCTTAAATGGTCTGCGTTTATAAAAGCTTTTCCCCCAGTGAAATGGAACATTTAATATATCCCTTTAGAAACTCAGAGCTAAATCTGTTGGGCCTGTGGTAATCTGAGTTTTCCCCCAACTTTTCTTCTCTCCCTTCCTTCTTCCCTCCCCCTCCCCCCCCCCCCCCCCCCCCTTTTTTTAATTTTTTTTTTTGGGTATAATTATTTAAAATTGTTTGGAAAATCTCCAATTCAGATACAGAGGGGAGTAGTTATCAACGTGTCTATTTTACCTGTCTTCGCCGGCCCAATATGCCCGCCTAAGCTCGCCTCACATCGCCGCTGCGGACCTGCAAAAATTCGCCTAAGTTATCAAAAAAGCTCTCAAAAAGCCGTGCACCAAGTACGGGGCGATGAGCAGCGGACTGTGAGAGTTATCACTCATCCGATCTCGCTGCTCTTCGGCTTTTTTACAGCTTTCTTGCTAGTTTGTCACTAAGCACCCACACTAAACTACACTGTTCTACCCCCTATACCGGCGCCCCCGGAGCCCCCCGCAACTAAATAAAGTTACTAACCCCTAAACCGCCACTCCTAGACCCCGTCGCAACTCTTATAAATGTATTAACCCCTAAACCACCACTCCTAGACCCCGCTGTAACTCTTATAAATGTATTAACCCCTAAACCGCCGCTCCTAGACCCCACCGCAACTCTTAGAAATGTATTAACCCCTAAACTCCCGGACACCACTGCCACCTACATTATACCTAGTAACCCCTATCCTGCCCCCCCTATACCGTCGCCCTCTATAATAAAGTTATTAACCCCTATCCTGCTGATCCCGCACCTCGCCGCAACTAAATAAATAGTTTAACCCCTAAACCGCCGCTCCCTGACCCCGCCGCAACCTATATTAAATTTATTAACCCCTATCCTGCCCCCCCTACACCGTCACCACCTATAATAAATTTATTAACCCCTATCCTGTCCCCCTCTACACCGCCGCCACTGTAATAAAATTATTAACCCCTAAACCTAAGTCTAACACTAACCCTAACACCCCCCTAACTTAAATATTAATTAAATAAATCTAACTAATATTTATATTATGAACTAAATTAATCCTATTTAAAACTAAATACTTACCTTTAAAATAAACCCTAATATAGCTACAATATAAATAATAATTATATTGTAGCTATCTTAGGATTTATTTTTATTTTACAGGCAAATTTCAATTTATTTTAACTAGGTACAATAGCTATTAAATAGTTATTAACTATTTAATATCTTACCTAGCTAAAATAAAGAGAAATTAACCTGTAAAATAAAAACTAACCTAAGTTACAATTACACCTAACACTACACTATACTTAAATAAATTATTCCTATTTAAAACTAAATACTTACCTGTAAAATAAACCCTAAGATAGCTACAATGTAATTAATAATTACATTGTAGCTATCTTAGGATTTATATTTATTTTACAGGTAACTTTGTATTTATTTTAGCTAGTTAGAATAGTTATTAAATAGTTATTAACTATTTAATAACTACCTAGCTAAAAGAAATACAAAATTACCTGTAAAATAAATCCTAACCTAAGTTACAATTAAACCTAACACTACACTATCATTAAATAAATTAAATAAATTAACTAAAAATAACTACAATTAAATACAATTACATAAACTAACTAAAGTACAAAAAATAAAAAAAATAAGTTACAAACATTTTAAAAATATTACAACAATTTTAAGCTACTTACACCTAATCTAAGCCCCATAATAAAATAACAAAGCCCCCCAAAATAAAAAAATGCCCTACCCTATTCTAAATTAAAAAAGTTCAAAGCTCTTTTACCTTACCAGCCCTTAAAAGGGCCTTTTGTGGGGCATGCCCCAAAGAATTCAGCTCTTTTGCCTGTAAAAGAAAAATACAACCCCCCAACATTAAAACCCACCACCCACATACCCCTAATCTAACCCAAACCCCCCTTAAAATAACCTAACACTAATCCCCTGAAGATCATCCTACCTTGAGTCGTCTTCACTCAGCCGAGCAGCGATGGAACCGAAGAGGAGACCCGGAGCGGCAGAATTTATCCTCCAAGCGGCGCTGAAGAAATCTTCTATCCGATGAAGTGATCCTCCAAGTGGCGCTGAAGAAGTCTTCCATCCAGGCGATGTCATCTTACAAGAGGCGCTGAAGAAGTCTTCTATCCGGGCGATGTCATCTTCCAAGCAGGGTCTTCAATCTTCAATCTTCATCCCGCCGACGCAGAACATCCTTCTTTACCGACGGACTACCGACGAATGAAGGCTCCTTTAAGGGACGTCATCCAAGATGGCGTCCCTTCAATTCCGATTGGCTGATCCAATCAGCCAATCAGATTGAGCTCGCATTCTATTGGCTGCTCCGATCAGCCAATAGAATGCGAGCTCAATCTGATTGGCTGATCCAATCAGCCAATCAGATTTTTCCTACCTTAATTCCGATTGGCTGATAGAATCCTATCAGCCAATCGGAATTGAAGGGACGCCATCTTGGATGACGTCCCTTAAAGGAGCCTTCATTCGTCGGTAGTCCGTCGGTAAAGAAGGATGTTCCGCGTCGGCAGGATGAAGATTGAAGACCCCGCTTGGAAGATGACATCGCCCGGATAGAAGACTTCTTCAGCGCCTCTTGGAAAATGACATCGCCCGGATGGAAGACTTCTTCAGCGCTGACTGGAGGATCACTTCATCGGATGGAAGATTTCTTCAGTGCCCCATGGAGGATAGCTTCTGCCGCTCCAGGTCTCCTCTTCGGTTCCATCGCTGCTCGGCTGAGTGAAGACGACTCAAGGTAGGATGATCTTCAGGGGGGTAGTGTTAGGTTATTTTAAGGGGGTTTGGGTTAGATTAGGGGTATGTGGGTGGTGGGTTTTAATGTTGGGGGGGTTGTATTTTTCTTTTACAGGCAAAAGAGCTGAATTCTTTGGGGCATGCCCCACAAAAGGCCCTTTTAAGGGCTGGTAAGGTAAAAGAGCTTTGAACTTTTTTAATTTAGAATAGGGTAGGGCATTTTTTTATTTTGGGGGGTTTGTTATTTTATTAGGGGCTTAGATTAGGTGTAAGTAGCTTAAAATTGTTGTAATCTTTTTTTAGTTGAAATAGATTTTTATTAACCACACTCCTCCAACAGTAAAGAAAATACAGATTTTCAATCATTAAATAGCATCAGATCTTGGAGAACAGTAATCACATTTCAAGAAGAGTGTCTTTCAATATCACTTCTGATTCCAAAAAGTCTCTCCTGTACTTGGAAATACACCCATGTTGCTATGGTGAGCTGCTGCCAAGATCAGTAAGCGGATTTCCACAGTTTAATTTTGGCTAGATCAGTCCCCTTTGTTTTGTGCAGTCTACTGTACATTTTCAGACAGAAGTGTGTTTTTTTTAACATAAACCCATGATCCCTCAAACATTTTCTTAACAATGCCTATCATATATTGTCCGTTTGGGGAGCACGTAATATGTAGGAGGCATAACTATCTAGGGTTCTCAGCCCCTATAACAAGAAACTTAAAACTAAAACTATATAAACACAAAAACAATAACCATCAATGCACAATTCAAACTTATATCTCAATACTTCAGCGTTGTATTTTGTCACTTTAATACTTCAAGGAGTTATTTGTTCATCTTGTCTTACTCCTAATCTAACCAGCTGGTTCTATTCCCCGCCACCTCTACTCTCTTCCAAATCAGTGTCTCTCACCCCCTCCCGCTCCACTTCCCCTTCAGCTACTGCCGATGCAAGGCCAACATCCCCAGACAATATCCAATAGAACCATACTTTCTGAAATTGGACCTCTGTGTCTTGGATCTGTGCTGCTGACTCATACATTGAATACACCAATTTAATTCTGGCTATTACTTCTGACCACGACGGTACCTCCGTTTTCCAATATTTAGCAATCACTATCCTGGTCGTAGTGCACAATATTCTGATAAACGTATTAATGTGTTTGTTCAATCTAGGGATGCGTTCATGTAACAGAGACTGGGCGGGTGTGAGGTTAATCCTCTCGTCCAACACTCTTTCAAATAGTAAAGATAAGTTTTGCCAGACTTGACGCACTTTAGGACATTCCCACCACATGTGAAGGTATGAACCTACCTCGCTACATCCTCTGTAACAAAATTTAGAACTGTCTTTTCCCATGTGGGCTGTCTTAATTGGAGTTAGATACCACCTGAAAGATGTCTTAAGTGCATTTTCCCTCAAGTCAGCGCCAATGAGGCCCCTACAGGTTTGGTGCAGTGTTTCTTGCCATCTGTCCCGTTCTAAGACTTTATCTAAGTCCGCGTCCCAATTTGCCATTACTGTTGTTTTAGAGTCCCATTTAATTTCCTGAATTGAAATGTATAGCCCAGATATTGCCCTCTTGGGTCGAGCAGTCGCTGTACACAGGTGTTCGAGCTCAGTTTTTTTAGTGTGTGTCGGGGACTTGTCCATGTATGTACGTGTAGCTGTTATTACTTGGAGGTATAAAAACCATGGTAATGGAAGGGGTTCAAGCTTCTGCTGGAGCTGGGTGTATGTCATCGGACTACCTTGGGAGTATATGTCGGCTACTCTATATAGTCCCTTGTTTTCCCACTTTCTAATGTGATATTTAAATTCCTCATTAACTATATATTTCAGGGGTAGCACCCCAGATCGCGAAGGGAGAATTCTTTCCATGCTTCTGGAGGTTGGCCACTGTCATCTAGAGAGTAATGTGATTTTGTTTTGGTATATAGTGTGTCCACTAGTCAGGGTTTTACACCAAAGGATGCCGTCTGGAGTCTCCTGTCCCAACATCTCTGCCTCTAAAAGAGGCCATATTACATCTTGCTGTCTCCTACTTAAGAGGGAGTCTTGAGCCAGTCTTGCTGCCCTATAGTAGTCAAGTAGGTTAGGGACACCGATCCCCCCCAGTTGCCGGTGTCTGTTTAGGATAGTGTGGGGTATTCTCGGGTGCTTATTATCTTAAATTTATGTATGTCTCTCTGAAGGTTAGTTATTTCTGTAATATTAATTTTGATCGGGAGCACCCTGAATAAGTATAATATTCTAGGTAAGATCGTCATTTTTATTGCAGACAGTCTCCCATACCAAGAAAAACCCATTTTTTTCCATTTTCCCAAGTCGGACCTGACTGTTTTAAATAAAGGGGTATAGTTTGCTTCATACAACTTCGAGGAGTGTGACATTAATTTAATACCTAAATATTTCAACCCAGTTGGAGCCCACTTAAAATCAAAGTTTGCTTCTATCAGTTTGATAGTGTGCTTAGGGATAGAAAGGGGAAGCGCCTCACATTTGTCTATATTAATTTTGTATCCCGATATTTGAGAGAACTGCTGTATTGCTTGATACACATACGGCAATGACTGTAGGGGTTTAGAAATAGGTAGCAACACATCGTCCGCAAATAGAGTGATTTTATGATGGAATTTTCCTACCACTAGGCCTGATATGTCCGGACAGTTGCGTATATATGCTGCCAATGGCTATATGCACATGGCAAAGATCAGAGGAGAGAGCGGGCAACCCTGCCTAGTGCCATTGAGTATAGGAAAATTTTTTGATTGATGCCCTATTGCCCGAACAAAAGCTGTGGGCCTGGAATATAGCCCTCGTATCGCTTTTAGAAAGTTGCCCTCAAACCCCATACGCGATAAAAGAGCTAGCATGTATGTCCAGTCGACCCTATCAAATGCCTTCTCCGCATCCAGTGAAAGGATCAGAGAAGGCATTTTTCTATCTCGCAGGAAATCTATTATCGATACCATTCTGCGGATATTATCTGGGGCATCCCTATCTTTAATAAACCCCACTTGGTCAGGATGAATAATATTGGGTAGAATATGTTTAAGTCGGTTGGCCAGGATTTTTGTCACTATTTTAACATCTTGGTTAATAAGGGAGATGGGCCTGTAACTACTACACAGATTAAGGTTTTTCCCCTGTTTTGGTATGACCACGATTTTGGCTCTAAGAAGCTCCTCTGGTATTTGACCTCCCTTCATAATATGATTTGCAAACGTTATTAAGTGTGGCACTAAAACTTCCCTAAACGCCTTATAGTACTCCCCCGGGAATCCGTCAGGTCCCGGAGCCTTCCCAGGCTTAAGATCTTTTATAGCTGCTATCACTTCAGCCCTTGTGATCTCAGCGTTCAGATTAGTTCTGTCATCGTCAGTTATCACTGGCAAGTCCGCCTTTTCCAGAAAAGAGTCAAAAACCTCCTTCGTCTCTGGGTTATGTTGCACCTTCGTGCCATCATATAGTATCTGGTAGAACTTGGCAAACGTGTCAACAATATCCTGTGGGTGAGTGGTGTTCAAGCCTGTCGATGTCTGGATGCATGGTATAGAAAGGGATTGGTAGTTGTCTCTGAGTTTTTTTGCTAAATATTTATCGGGCTTATTGGCAAAAATAAAATAATTTGTTTTCAGTCTATGTGCAGCTTTAATGGAATGTTCATTCAATATAGACTGTAGTGTTTGCTTTTTTTTCAAGCAGTTTGGTGAGTGTGAGTTTAGAGTGATTCAATTTATGCATTGTTTCTAATGTGGTAATTTCAGTATTCGATTAATAAGGTCATTATTTTTCCTCCTACATATTGCCTTTTCTTTGATTAAGACCCCTCTGATCACCGTCTTGTGTGCTGCCCAGGGAATGGCTGTGTTTTCTGTGGACCCTATGTTAATATTCCAGTATTCTTGTATGCGTTGTAAGATCTTACTTTTAACGTGTGGGTATTTGGTGCTAGTCGTGTCATATGTCCATGTTCTAGTCCTCTTGGGGTCTATTAGGTTTCCCATAGTGAGCACAGTCAGAGAATGGTCTGACCAGACACACGGATGTATATCTAAGGAGTGTACTGCTGGTTGTAGTATTTGACTGGTGAATACATAGTCTATTTTCGAGTAACTGTCATGTGGTGCAGAATAAAAAGTAGTATCTCCTACCCCTTCATGCAGTATTCGCCAAGTGTCTTGTAGTGTGTGTTGAGCCAGGGCATCTAGAATATGTATAGCTGTACTTTTCTGTCTCAGTTTTTTCTTAGTCTGTTGGGTAACTGTTTGTGTAGTCAGTGACTGCAGGTCAATATTAAAATCTCCCGCCAGAATTATTCTTATTCTTGACCAGTCAGTTAGCAGATTTGAAATGGTAGCAAAGAATTTATCTTGTTGTTCATTAGGGGCATATATGTTACATAAAAAAATCTCTGTGCTTCCCAAACTTCCAAAAACCAAAAGGTATCTACCTTCCTTATCAGAGATGGTCTCTCTATGTGTAAAGGGCACTGATGAATGTATTAAAATAGAGACCCCTCTTTTCTTGGAATCTAAGGCGGAGTGATATTGCTTTGAATAATCCCTTGCCCAGTATTTGGGGATAGTATCTTTCAGGAAATGTGTCTCCTGAAGATAGATAACGTTAGCCTTCAATCGTCTATAGTGTGACATGGCTGTCCTCCTCTTTACATCAGTGTTTAGACCTCTCGCATTATGCGAGATTAAAACTATTTTAGGGACAATCATCGCAATCTACATACCCATACGTCTTCCTATTCTCATTTTTAGCAGCAGGGACCCCACGTGGCATAACTCTCTCTAAGTCTAGATAACTATATGCGTAGCATAAAAGTAGAAACCTGTAAATCTCCCCCTTTCTCCTCTGATTCTCTAGCTGTTTCTTCTCCCTTCTATGACCCTGTAGAGCATTTCCACAAGATGAGCTTAGTAAAATTATACAACATTGCGTGCATTTAGATGTTGATAGTATAAACGAACAGATAGAATAATACAACAGTAAATAACATTTAAACAGTTGAATGCAATCGTGTCGGATCCAGCACATAAGATTTGTACTGTATGTCTCCGACATAGAGTCTCTGCTTTGCATCACTTACATCAAGTGAGGAGTCACATTCCCCACCTGTCAGTTGAAAGTGTGATCTACTTCTTGGTCACCTTCAGCAACCTATAGGTCCGAAGGCAAACCCCATGATGTAGGAAAAGGAATACGTTTTCTCATCCATGACATTGATGTGTTGCCTGGACTTTTTATGTTTTGGATTTCTTTTTGTTTGTCACCTTCTTCCATTTTGATCTTTGGGGTTTAGACTTTAGTGACAAACTATCAGAGGAAGTTGATGCCAAATCCTTTCCTGGAATATCTGGTGGCTCCAAGTCCAGGATCTTGCAAATTTCCGGGATCTCCTCAGTGGTTTTGAGAGATAGCATTTTGCCATTTCGCATTAGTTGTAGCGCGAAAGGGAAGCCCCATCTGTAGGGGATATTGTTCTTCCTCAGCAGAAGAGTGAGAGGTTTCAGCGCATATCTTCTCTGTAGTGTTTTAATACAAAGGTCCTGGAAGAATTGGATAATATTGCCTTGAAACTTGAATGTGGGGTTATTTCTAGCAGCTAGTAGAATTTTTTCTCTGTCAGGGAACCGCAAAAGCTTAATTATAACGTCCCGTGGTGGTTGATCTGGTCTAGGCTTCGCCTTTAGGGCCCTATGCGCTCGTTCGATTGGGCACTCAGAGTCCATCGAGTTTCCTAATATCGCATTAAATAGTTGCTGGAGATAGCCGTGTAGATCCTCTGCTCCAATGGACTCAGGAATACCTTTGAGTCTGATGTTGGAGCGTCTGCTCCGATTCTCCAAGTCTTCAATCTTTTCTTCCAGTTAAGAGTCTGGGAAACTGTTGTAATCTCCTCTCCCATCTCCTCCGTGGCTGTTTCTAAGGAATCTACTCGGGTTCCCAGCTCTAGTATTTCTGATTTGATATCTTTAAGACTGTTAGTAACAGTAGTTTGGAAGCTATCCATTTTTTCCCAAAGTTTCTCGAAGTTGGAAGCTATGTCCTGTTTGGATACAAGACCCTGTAGGTCTGCCTTAGTAGCGGGAATCTGATCCGGAGACTCCTCTTCATTTTCAGAGTCCATATCTTCCTCAATTTCCGCTAGGGCGGGTTCTTGAGATTTGATGATTTTGGGAGCTTTAAAGAAGGTATCCACTGACAATGGTTTCAGACTCTTGTCTCCTTTGAGTCCCTTTCTTGTAGCCATGTCGTGTGTGTTGATAGACCAGCTGTTCTTAATTACTTTTCTTTTGCGGTTTTTCAAGTTTCTACCAGATGTATCTAAGTTTCTTTATTCCTATTGTGGAGAGGTTCCAATTCCTCCAAACCTCTGCTGGGTAATGATATGAATTAAGCTGCTTCTGCACTCTCTCTATCTTTTCTCGTAACTTCCAGGCATATTTAGTAGATAATGGATGTTTCACCTCTCATATCTTAAGTATGCACTCCTGCAAACACATCCTCCTCTCATTAGTAATCCATGAGAGGCGATAGCACCGCAAGTGATGCAATAGTGGGTGTGGGGTCAGCGTTTAATCATCCATGTCGGACCAACTCAGCACACTATGACTCTGGCCTCTACATCCTCTCTATTAACTGTCTCTAGATCTTTAAAAAATTATAGGGGTTTAATAAAAATAATTATACATATATATAACAGGTAAAAATTACTAACATCAAAATTAAAGGGACGTCTCCCTATAAAAAGTTAATCGTAAAAATACCACCAATATATTCCAAAAAAAATTAATTGTTAAAATTGCATTTTTCATCCGTTTGTATAAAGACCAAAGAGTATAGTCAGATCGATGTAGGCCACTGGTAATTGCAATAAAATTAATCCGCAAATGTTCAGGGACCAACAGTTGGTAGTGATCCAAAAATGAATAACAATGTTGCAGAATAGTTTTAGTAACTTTGTAGCAGTTCTTAAATAGATAAGTGCCTGAAGTTTAAAGACAGTGTTCCACCTTTTATATGCAATTATCGAAGATACTTGTGTATATATTAAAAAGGGCGCTCCAGGGCGTCTTACCGTTTTCTTCTGTCGGCTAAAAGCAGGCCGCTCAGCTTTTGTGGTAAAGGTTCACCCGTGGTGATTAAGTGAAGTTCAAGCTTCCAGGTAAACTCCCACTCAGGTTTAGCCGTCTCACAGCAAGCCGCTCTGCTGGGTGAAACGCGTAGAAGGAGAGTTGCTTATCCTGCTTAGAGCAACTGACTGACACTAGGTACCTAGTCTTTTTACCCCGCGCGTGATACACGCTAAGTGCGGGACACACTGACATTCTTCGATATTTTATGCTGCTAGAATTTCAATTTGGTCCTGGAGCCGCTGTTACTAACAGTTACAAAGTGAGGTGTTAACCTCAGTCAGTACAGATCCAGCCAGTGACACGGACTACTACGGCTACAAACCGTGCTCAACCACCGAGAGGAAACCGCCACCAGTGTGGTCAGAGCGGCTTGCTGTGAGACGGCTAAACCTGAGTGGGAGTTTACCTGGAAGCTTGAACTTCACTTAATCACCACGGGTGAACCTTTACCACAAAAGCTGAGCGGCCTGCTTTTAGCCGACAGAAGAAAACGGTAAGACGCCCTGGAGCGCCCTTTTTAATATATACACAAGTATCTTCGATAATTGCATATAAAAGGTGGAACACTGTCTTTAAACTTCAGGCACTTATCTATTTAAGAACTGCTACAAAGTTACTAAAACTATTCTGCAACATTGTTATTCATTTTTGGATCACTACCAACTGTTGGTCCCTGAACATTTGCGGATTAATTTTATTGCAATTACCAGTGGCCTACATCGATCTGACTATACTCTTTGGTCTTTATACAAACGGATGAAAAATTGAATTTTAACAATTAATTTTTTTTTTAATATATTGGTGGTATTTTTACGATTAACTTTTTATAGGGAGACGTCCCTTTAATTTTGATGTTAGTAATTTTTACCTGTTATATATATGTATAATTATTTTTATTAAACCCCTATAATTTTTTAGAGATTAAGTGTGGTATTTATTCTTGCTTTTAGCGCCCTCTCATTTTATATTTTGATACCCTGTTTTTTATATAGCCATATGGAGAGGTGGTTAGGGAGAGGCTTGGATAAGTTTTTAGACCTTAGCGCTAAATAACACTGTTTTTTTCCACTGTCTCTAGATCTTTGTCATGCACTTAGATGAGAAGCTGAAGTGGTCACCGGGGATTCCCCCCACCCCAGGGAAGTTGTCCTCACTGGACGGAAGCGGGAAAAGGAGTTAGGGTATGACCTGCTGATATTTTAGTCAGCAGGAAATGGAGGGGAAAGGGAACCCCACAGCGACCCCCAACCTCATAAAATGTATAGAGCGACACAAACAGGCCAGTACAGTATCACTTTTCTATAGATGTGCTTCCGGACACAAAAAGTTTGCACTAAAAGTGTCACTTGGTGAAATCTGATGTTAAATCTACTTGCAAGCGCTGCACCCCTCACTCAAACTGCGTAGGAGTAGAGAGAAAACAGTCCACATGTTATTCTGCTGCTGTGTGCTTCCCCAGCAAGTCAGAGATTCTCAATGATGTAGTGTATGTCTCACTTGGGATCAGAGCTATGAGCTGGGATGGGCAAAGTGTAAAAATAAAAATGAAGAGAAGCTAGGATAATTAGTACAAGTCTCTATTCCATGTGGGTAGAAAAAGTGTCCACTTTTAGAAAGTTCCTTCAGATCCCAAAGCTGAAAGTTATATGAGGGGTTTACAGCGTATGCCAGTATGTGAGTTACACAGCTGTGTGGATATTGAGAACAGTTCTAAATCGATAGGGTTTTTTTACTGGTTGTTACCCCTTATTTATGGGGTTATATAATTCTATATCTTTTTGCTGGTAAAATGCTTATTTTGCTGGGGGATCACTCAGCCCTACAGTGATTAAAGTTATGTACCATAGCTGTATAAGTCCGGGAGCTCCTATCCTGATTGCAGCCCCAATGTCACCTGTCACTAGTGCTTATGTGGCAATTAGGGGATTGGAGAATTTTGCTTACCCCTCTCACAGGTCAATATAGTTGTCCGGCACTTGCGATCTGCTCCCACTGCAGGATGGAGCTGGTGTGCTCATAGGCCCTGATAGGCCGCAGGTAAAATGGTGGTGTTTCGCGCCACAGTAATCTTGGTCCCCCGCCAATGTGGAGCGCGGCACTCAGTCCGTTTCAAGAGGCAGCCAGGAAGGCCAGTAAGTATGAGTCCCAAAATTATCTCCAATCAAGGGTGTGTGGTGTGTGATCTTACCCCTGCAAGTAGTGAACTGGTCTGTCCGTTCCGTTATCTCCGGTTATGTACGGAGGTGGACACCGCTCCTCCCCACCTTCTTCCTTTCACTGCTGTGGTCCTCCGGAGCGGAGCCCCGACCCTCCGGAGTAGTGTTTATCAATTGCCGACAGGGACTAGATGGTCTTGCCTAGGAGCGTGATAATTCTCTGTACTTGTCTGCTGTTCACTCCAGTCTTCCTCCAGTCTTGCTCTGATACACAGCGGTTATCTGGGGTTAACTACCCTGCTAAAAACCTGTGTTTTTGCGGTACTAACACTAAGATAGCTGTCTGGCAGTAAAATTAAGATATTTGGGGCAAAAAAAATTCAAAGTTTATAAGCGAAAAAGTGCTAAAGTTTGGGAGCTCTGCTCCAGCATGTCTTCTCAGCTCAGAAGCTAGCCCCGCCTCCCGTTGTAATCTTTTTTAAATGTTTGTAACCTATTTTTTTTATTTTTTGTAACTTAGCTTTTATTTATTTTTTACTTTAGTTAGTTTATGTAATTGTATTTAATTGTAGTTATTTGTAGTTAATTTATTTAATTTATTTAATGATAGTGTAGTGTTAGGTTTAATTGTAACTTAGGTTAGGATTTATTTTACAGGTAATTTTGTATTTCTTTTAGCTAGGTAGTTATTAAATAGTTAATAACTATTTAATAACTATTCTAACTAGCTAAAATAAATACAAAGTTACCTGTAAAATAAATATAATTCCTAAAATAGCTACAATGTAATTATTAATTACATTGTAGCTATCTTAGGGTTTATTTTACAGGTAAGTATTTAGTTTTAAATAGAAATAATTTATTAAAGTATAGTGTAGTGTTAGGTGTAATTGTAACTTAGGTTAGTTTTTATTTTACAGGTAAATTTCTCTTTATTTTAGCTAGGTAAGCTATTAAATAGTTAATAACTATTTAATAGCTATTGTACCTAGTTAAAATAAATTGAAAGATGCCTGTAAAATAAAAATAAATCCTAAGATAGCTACAATATAATTATTATTTATATTGTAGCTATATTAGGGTTTATGTTAAAGGTAAGTATTTAGTTTTAAATAGGATTAATTTAGTTCATAATAGAAATATTATTTAGATTTATTTAATTAATATTTGTTAGGGGGGTGTTAGGGTTAGTGTTAGACTTAGGTTTAGGGGTTAATAAATTTATTACAGTGGCGGCGGTGTAGTGGGGGGCAGGATAGGGGTTAATAAATGTATTATAGGTGGTGACGGTGTAGGGGGGGCAGATTAGGGGTTAATAAATTTAATATAGGTTGCGGCAGGGTCCGGGAGCGGCGGTTTAGGGGTTAAACTATTTATTTAGTTGCGGCGAGGTGCGGGATCAGCAGGATAGGGGTTAATAACTTTATTATAGAGGGCGGCGGTATAGGGGGGCAGGATAGGGGTTACTAGGTATAATGTAGGTGGCGGTGGGCTCCGGGAGCGGCGGTTTAGGGGTTAATACATATATTATAGTTGCGGTGGGCTCCGGAAGCGGCGGTTTAGGGGTTAATATGTATAGAGTGGCTTGCGGTGGGCTCCGGGAGCGGCGGTTTAGGGGGTAATAACTTTATTTAGTTGCGGCGGTGTAGGGGGGCAGATTAGGGGTGTTTAGACTCGGGGAACATGTTAGGGTGTTAGGTGCAGACATCTCCCATAGGAATCAATGGGATGTCGGGCAGCAGCGAACTTGTACTTTCGCTATGGTCAGACTCCCATTGATTCCTATGGGATCCGCCGCCTCCAGGTAAAAGTGCCGAGCGTACCTGCTAGTTTTTTGATAGCTAGCAAAAGTAGTCAGATTGTGCCGAACTTGTGTGCGGAACATCTGGAGTGACGTAAGAATCGATCTGTGTCGGACTGAGTCCGGCGGTTCGAAGTTTACGTTACAAAATTCTACTTTTGCCGGTCTCTAGCCTTTGATAACTAAGGCAAATCAGCCTCGCCACAAAAACGCTGCAGAATTCCAGCGTATTTGAGGTTGACGGCTTGATAACTAGGCCCCAGAGAATTAACTGGCTCACTTAGGTTTAAGTGAATGGGCCCTCATTTTGTGTTATATTTATCACTTTTACTATGGTCTGGTATGATGTATTATAATTGTAATTTACTCTTACTTTTATGTTGGATAGAATTGAAAATGTATCATGAATTGGTCGTAAATAAAAGTTATAAAAAATAAAATGTATATATACTTTAATTTCTTGTATTAATAAACTTCTCTGGTCAGCATATATATATCCCATTTACTACAATTGAAAATGTACAATTTGAGATCAAACACTAGTATAGTATTAATTCTATGTTAAAAATAGTAATCAGCTCTTGCTATTTTCCCATTTGAGACGTATGTCTGAGCTTCGTGTATTCAAACACAGCAGGGGTAATCAATTTTTGAATATGCTTAAGAAGCCTCAAAGAGATTTTTCCCAAACCTAGCGACTGTTCTTTACAGTGGTCTGATAAGTTTATTACCCCTCTTGGGCAGGAAATCAACTTTAAACAGAGCAGCCATATAGTGAACATCTCTTTGAAATAACTGCCTGAACTAATGAGACCAAATGTTTTCCCTTTGTTCTCATTTGGATGTATTGTAATCAGGAAAAAGGCGGGTTGGGGCTGGTCTGTTATGAGACCAATTCACATCAAATTAGGTTTTTAGCTACAAAAAAAAATTAAATATTAGATTCTACAATGCATCAGTAGTTTATTTAATGTTACTCACCGATACCCTGACAGTAGGCTCAGGAGCTGGGAGCTAGGTACAGGTTCGTGGATGCACCAATATGCCTCTTGTTATTGCCTTACTCATGTGTTCAGCTAGATCGCAGTAGTGCATTGATGCACCTTCAATAAAGGATATTAATAGAATGCAGCAAATTTGATAATAGAAGTAAATTGGAAAGTTGTTTAAAATTGTATGCTGTATCTGAATCATGAAAGAAAACATTTGTGTTTCATGTTTCTTTAACCCAACAAAGTTTACACTGACACTGCTCTCTAACCCTTATGGTTTGTGCAATTGTATATTGCTAAACTTATTCTGTAAACACCTTATGTGGAAATGCTGAAGACTGTGTTGGTGCTTTATATATAAAATGATGATGATAATAACAACAATAATATTAATAATATGCTTTCAAGCCCATGCGCTTACTCAGTAACTTTATGAGATCTACTTGTAAAATACACAGGATGCAACATAGAATTTAAAGTTGCGGAGATAAGTTTAACCATTTCAGCCAAAAATAGAAAATAAGTAGTGTCTCATTATGTATGAGATTAAATTATTTGTTACAAGCAGTCAATTAAAAATTAAATATATGTGGGGGCGTGTCTAAACCACAGCCATGATCAGTTGCTTATTTCAGTAGCTCTGTCCTCGGCTAAAACTATTTGATCACTATCTCACTCCATTCATACCATCCATAAAAGTGAATTATACCTCTTATTAAGGAGAAGTTTTGGAGTTGATAGATACCTTTATTGGTGAGATACAACTGACAGAAAACTTGAAAAGAACGAGTCTGCTGGAGGTGGCCTGTATAACTATCTCCATACCCCCCCCCCCCCCCGGCTGAATATTGAGTCGGGTAAAACAGCTTTCTAATTACTAAGACCAACAAGATTCATCATTGTTGACGTACTTCTGGAAATCAAAAGAGCACACCGATAAATCTACTGAACTGGATCTCATAAGGACTTATCCTCTAATCATGGCACCTGATATTGTAGCCCTGTTAGCTCTAATATCACAAAAGATGGGCGCGCATTTTGCCTCCCTCGTGGAGGACCTGAAAGCAGACAGGGATTATGGCCCGGATGGGAACAAGATATATGAGTCAACCATTACCCCAACTCAGCCATCTAACACGAGCGGGGAGGAGTATACAGGAGGCCAGGCTCCTTATGTGGACGAATCCCCTACATCAAAGATACTGCCGGATGAGGATGGAAAGGCGCCACTACCAGACACACATCTTGACGATTTAAAGTGTGCACATCTTCCCTTCAATATTTTCATAAGACGGAAGCATACATTACCTCCCCAGCTGAAGCGGCCGGTCAGCCCGTTACTTTCCCTACACACCTATTACTCAGCCATGGTATCCGAACCTCCTGTGGACCTTAACATTTTAAGCATAAGCTGCCATGGAAAAGCTGACCCCCCTTCTTGTAAAGAGCAGCGTCTGGGAGCCTTGTGGAGAACACTGAGAGACACTGTTTACTTTAGTTTTGCTTGCGGTATAGGTTAGAGGAAAGGTATGATCTAAGAAGGACATACAGCGAGCAAGCCCTAGTACTGGAGACACTTTTGTGCACTCGGTTTTCTTTTATCTAATACGTTTCATCCCCACATTACAGGTCTTTTTTTTCTTTTACGTTAAGTTTGTTTATTGAGCCTGATGTTTTCCTTCTTGTTTTGTCTGTGCACCCATTTACCGTAATGCCCTTCATTTAATACTATGTGTAATGATTGATTTATTTTTAAAGGTCTACATAAATGTTTCCCTTACATGCTTTACTAACTTACTTAGGCCTAGATTTGGAGTTTTGACGGTAACGACCCGAAAAACTAACGCCGGCTTTTTTCTGGCCGCACCATAAAAATAACTCTGGTATCGAGAGTCCACATAAAGGCTGCGTTAGGCTCCAAAAAAGGAGCGTAGAGCATTTTTAACGCAGCTTCAACTCTCGATACCAGAGTTGCTTACGGACGCGGCCAGCCTCAAAAACGTGCTCGTGCACGATTCTCCCATAGGAAACAATGGGGCTGTTTGAGCTGAAAAAAAACCTAACACCTGCAAAAAAGCCGCGTTCAGCTCCTAACGCAGCCCCATTGTTTGCTATGCGGTAACCCTTCCTACGTCTGCACTTAACACTCTAACATGTACCCCGAGTCTAAACACCCCTAACCTTACACTTATTAACCCCTAATCTGCCGCCCCCGCTATCGCTGACCCCTGCATATTATTTTTAACCCCTAATCTGCCGCTCCGTAAACCGCCGCTACTTACATTATCCCTATGTACCCCTAATCTGGTTCCCTAACATTGCCGACCCCTATATTATATTTATTAACCCCTAATCTGCCCCCCACAACGTCGCCTCCACCTGCCTACACTTATTAACCCCTAATCTGCCGACCGGACCTGAGCGCTACTATAATAAAGTTATTAACCCCTAATCCGCCTCACTAACCCTATATTAAATAGTATTAACCCCTAATCTGCCCTCCCTAACATCGCCTACACCTAACTTCAATTATTAACCCCTAATCTGCTGACCGGAGCTCACCGCTATTCTAATAAATGGATTGACCCCTAAAGCTAAATCTAACCCTAACACTAACACCCCCCTAAGTTAAATATAATTTAAATCTAACGAAATAAATTAACTCTTATTAAATAAATTATTCCTATTTAAAGCTAAATACTTACCTGTAAAATAAATCCTAATATAGCTACAATATAAATTATATTTATATTATAGCTATTTTAGGATTAATATTTATTTTACAGGTAACTTTGTATTTATTTTAACCAGGTACAATAGCTATTAAATAGTTAAGAACCATTTAATAGCTAAAATAGTTAAAATAATTACAAATTTACCTGTAAAATAAATCCTAACCTAAGTTACAATTAAAACTAACACTATACTATCAATAAATTAATTAAATAAAATACCTACAATTACCTACAATTAACCTAACACTACACTATCAATAAATTAATTAAATAAACTACCTACAATTAACCTAACACTACACTATCAATAAATTAATTAAATACAATTCCTACAAATAAATACAAATAAATAAACTTGCTAAAGTACAAAAAATAAAAAAGAACTAAGTTACAAAAAATAAAAAAATATCTACAAACATAAGAAAAATATTACAACAATTTTAAACTAATTACACCTACTCTAAGCCCCCTAATAAAACAACAAAGCCCCCCAAAATAAAAAATGCCCTACCCTATTCTAAATTACTAAAGTTAAAAGCTCTTTTACCTTACCAGCCCTGAACAGGGCCCTTTGCGGGGCATGCCCCAAGAAGTTCAGCTCTTTTGCCTGTAAAAAAAAAACATACAATACCCCCCCCAACATTACAACCCACCATCCACATACCCCTAATCTAACCCAAACCCCCCTTAAATAAACCTAACACTAAGCCCCTGAAGATCATCCTACCTTGTCTTCACCTCACCAGGTATCACCGATCCGTCCTGGCTCCAAAATCTTCATCCAACCCAAGCGGGGGTTGGCGATCCATCATCCGGTGCCTGAAGAGGTCCAGAAGAGGCTCCAAAGTCTTCATCCTATCCGGGAAGAAGAGGCGATCCGGACCGGCAACCATCTTGATCCAAGCGGCATCTTCTATCTTTATCCGATGACGACAGGCTCCATCCTGAAGACCTCCACCGCGGACCCATCTTCTTCCGGCGATGTCCAACTGCAGAATGACGGTTCCTTTAAGGGACGTCATCCAAGATGGCGTCCCTCGGATTACGATTGGCTGATAGGATTCTATCAGCCAATCGGAATTAAGGTAGGAATATTCTGATTGGCTGATGGAATCAGCCAATCAGAATCAAGTTCAATCCGATTGGCTGATCCAATCAGCCAATCAGATTGAGCTCGCATTCTATTGGCTGTTCCGATCTGGATATACACACCTGTACTCTGTATGTTTTATGAATATGGATTACTGGATATATACATCTGAACTCTGTGTGTATTATGTATATTGGATTACTGAATTACACACCTGTACTCTGTATGTATTATGAATATTGGATTACTGGATATACACACCTGTACTCTGTATGTATTATGAATATCGGTTAACTGTATATACACACCTGTACTCTGTATGCATTATGTATATGGATTACTGCATTACACACCTGTACTCTGTATGTATTATGTATATTGGATTACTGTATATACTCACCTGTACTCTGTATGTATTATGAATATAGATTGCTGGATATACACACCTGTACTCTGTATGTATTATGTATATAGATTGCTGGATATACTGTACACACCTGTATTCTGTATGTATTGAATATAGATTGCTGGATATACACACCTGTACTCTGTATGTATTATGAATATAGATTGCTGGATATACACACCTGTACTCTGTATGTATTATGTGTATAGATTGCTGGATATACACAAACCTGTACTCTGTGGCCCCTAGTTATCAAGCCGTCAACCTCAAATACGCTGGAATTCCGCAGCGTATTTGTGGCAAGGCTGATTCGCCTTAGTTATCAAGCTCTAGACACCGGCAAAAGTAGAATATAGTGACGTAAGCTTCGATCCGCCGAAATCAGTCCGACACAGATCGATTCTTACGTCACTACAGATGTTCCGCACACAAGTTCGGCACAATTTGACTACTTTTGCTAGTTATCAAAAAACTAGCAGGTACGCTCGGCACTTTTCCGGCCCAGCGTACCTGGTTTTCAACTCGCCGCCCTGGAGGTGGCGGATCCCATAGGAATCAATGGGAGTCTGACCATAGCAAAAGTTCATGTTCGCTGCTGCCAGACATCCCATTGATTCCTATGGGAGCTGTCTACACCTAACACCCTAACATGTACCCCGAGTCTAAACACCCCTAATCTGTCCCCCCTACACCGCCGCAACTAAATAAATGTATTACCCCCTAAACCGCCGCTCCCAGAGCACACCGCAAGCTATAATAAATATGTTAACCCCTAACCACCGCTCCCGGTCCCCGCTGCAACTATAATATATGTATTAACCCCTAAACCGCCGCTCCCGGATCCCGCCGCCACCTACATTATACCTATTAACCCCTATCCTGCCCCCCTACACTGCCGCCACTATAATAAATGTATTAACCCTTATCCCCCCCTTACACCGTCGCCACCTATAATAAAGTTATTAACCCCTATCCTGCCCCCCCTACACCGTCGCCACCTATAATAAATTTATTAACCCCTATCCTGCCCCCCTACACCGCCGCCACTGTAATAAAATTATTAACCCCCTAAACCTAAGTCTAACACTAACCCTAACACCCCCCAAACTTAAATATTAATTAAATAAATCTAAATAATATTTCTCTTATTAACTAAATTAATCCTATTTAAAACTAAATACTTACCTTTAAAATAAACCCTAATATAGCTACAATATAAATAATAATTATATTGTAGCTATCTTAGGATTTATTTTTATTTTACAGGCAAATTTCAATTTATTTTAACTAGGTACAATAACTATTAGATAGTTTTTAACTATTTAATAGCTACCTAGTTAAAATAAAGATAAATTTACCTGTAAAATAAAAACTAACCTAAGTTACAATTAAACCTAACACTGCACTATCATTAAATTAATTAAATACATTACCTACAAATAACTACAATTAAATTCAATTAAATAAACTAACTAAAGTACAAAAAATAAAAAAAAATAAGTTACAAACATTTAAAAAAAATATTACAACAATTTTAAGCTACTTACACCTAATCTAAGCCCCCTAATAAAATAACAAAGCCCCCCAAAATAAAAAAAATTCCCTACCCTATTCTACATTAAAATGTTACCAGCTCTATTACCTTACCAGCCCTTAAAAGGGCCTTTTGCGGGGCATGCCCCAAAGAAAACAGCTCTTTTGCCTGTAAAATAAAAATACAACCCCCCAACATTAAAACCCATCACCCACATACCCCTAATCTAACCCAAACCCCCCTTAAATAAACTTAACACTACCCCCCTGAAGATCATCCTACCTTGAGCCGTCTTCAGCCAGCCGACCACCGATGGAACCGAAGAGGAGATCCGGAGTGGCAGAAGTCTTCATCCAAGGGGCGCTGAAGAAGTCTTCCATCCGATTGAAGTCAACATCCAGGCGGCGCTGAAGAGGTCTTCCATCCGATAGAAGTCTTCATCCATGCGGCGTCTTCAATCTTCATCCATCCGGAGCGGAGCCATCTTCAGACGAGCCGACGCGGAGCCATCCTCTTCTTCCCGACGACTAACGACGAATGAAGGTTCCTTTAAGGGATGTCATCCAAGATGGCGTCCCTTTAATTTTTAATTTTTATTTTGGGGGGCTTTGTTATTTTATTAGGGGGCTTAGATTAGGTGTAAGTAGCTTAAAATTGTTGTAATATTTTTTAAATGTTTGTAACTTATTTTTTTATTTTTTGTAACTTAGCTTTTTTTATTTTTTTGTACTTTACTTAGTTTATTTAATTTAATTTAATTGTAGTTATTTGTAGGTAATTTATTTAATTAATTTAATGATAGTGTAGTGTTAGGTTTAATTGTAACTTAGGTTAGGATTTATTTTACAGGTATTTTTGTATTTCTTTTAGCTAGGTAGTTATTAAATAGTTAATAACTATTATAACTAGCTAAAATAAATACAAAGTTACCTGTAAAATAGATATAAATCCTAAAATAGCTACAATGTAATTATTAATTACATTGTAGCTATCTTAGGGTTTATTTTACAGGTAAGTATTTAGTTTTAAATAGGATTAATTTATTAAAGTATAGTGTATTGTTAGGTGTAATTGTAACTGATGTTAGTTTTTATTTTACAGGTTAATTTCTCTTTATTTTAACTAGGTAGCTATTTAATAGCTATTGTACCTAGTTAAAATAAATTGAAATTTGCCTGTAAAATAAAAATAAATCCTAAGATAGCTACAATATAATTATTATTTAAATTGTAGCTATATTAGGGTTTATTTTAAAGGTAAGTATTTAGTTTTAAATAGTATTAATTTAGTTAATAAGAGAAATATTATTTAGATTTATTTAATTAATATTTAAGTTAGGGGGGTGTTAGGGTTAGTGTTAGACTTAGGTTTAGGGGTTAATAATTTTATTACAGTGGCAGCGGTGTAGGGGGGGCAGGATAGGGGTTAATAAATTTATTATAGGTGGCGGCGGTATAGGGGGGGCAGGATAGGGGTTACTATGTATAATGTAGGTGGCAGCGGGGTCCGGGAGCGGCGGTTTAGGGGTTAATACATTTATTATAGTTGCGGCGGTGTCCGGGAGCAGTGGTTTAGGGGTTAATAACTTTATTTAGTTGCGGGGGGCTCCGGGGGCGCCAGTATAGGGGGTAGAACAGTGTAGTTAGTGTGGGTGCTTAGTGACAGCTTGTCAATAAAGCTGTGAAAAAGCGGATGAGTGATAACTATAACAGTCTGCTGCTCATCGCCCCGTACTTGGTGCGCGGCTTTTTGACAGCTTTATTGATAACTTAGGCAAAATTTTTCAGGTCCGCGGCGGCAATGGTAGGCGAGTTTAGGCGGGCGTATTGGACCGGCGAAGGCAGGTAAAGTAGACACGTTGATAACTAGAGGCCTGTATGTATTATGAATATTGAATTACTGGATATACAAACCTGCCTTCTGTATGTATTATGAATATTGGATTACTGGATATACACAAATGTACTCTTTATGTATTATGAATATTGCATTACTGGATATACACACCTGTACCCTTTATGTATTATGAATATTGGTTTACTGAATTACACACCTGTACTCTGTATGTATTATGAATATGGATTACTGGATATACACACCTGTACTCTGTATGTATTATGGATTACTGAATTACACACCTGTACTCGGTATGTACTATGAATATTAAATTACTGGATATACACACCTTTACTCTGTATGTATTATGAATATGGATTACTGGCTATACACACCTGTACTCTGTATGTATTATGTATATTGCATTACTGTATATACACACCTGTACTCTGTATGTATTATGTATATTGGATTACTACATTACACACCTGTACTCTGTATGTATTATGAATATGTATTACTGGATATACTCACCTGTACCCTGTATGTATTAAGAATATAGATTACTACATATACACACCTGTACTCTACATGTATTATGTATATGGATTATTGGATATACACACCTGCACTCTGTATGTACTATGAATATTTAATTACTGGATATACACACCTTTACTCTGTATGTATTATGTATATTGGATAACTGGATATACACACCTGTACTCTGTATGTATTATGTATATGGATTACTGCATTACACACCTGTAATCTGTATGTATTATGAATATTTAATTACTGGATATACAAACCTGCCCTCTGTATGTATTATGAATATTGGATTACTGGATATACACACATGTACTCTTTATGTATTATGAATATTGCATTACTGGATATACACACCTGTACCCTTTATGTATTATGAATATTGGTTTACTGAATTACACACCTGTACTCTGTATGTATTATGAATATGGATTACTGGATATACACACCTGTACTCTGTATGTATTATGGATTACTGGATATACATACCTGTACTCAGTATGTATTATGAATATTGGATTACTTGATATACACACCTATACTCTGTATGTATTATGAATATAGATTGCCACATATACACACCTGTACTCTGTATGTATTGTGTATATGGATTACTGAATTACACACATGTACTCGGTATGTACTATGAATATTAAATTACTGGATATAAACACCTTTACTCTGTATGTATTATGAATATGGATTACTGGCTATACACACCTGTACTCTGTATGTATTATGTATATTGCATTACTGTATATACACACCTGTACTCTGTATGTATTATGTATATTGGATTACTACATTACACACCTGTACTCTGTATGTATTATGAATATGTATTACTGGATATACACACCTGTACCCTGTATGCATTAAGAATATAGATTACTACATATACACACCTGTACTCTATATGTATTATGTATATGAATTATTGGATATACACACCTGCACTCTGTATGTACTATGAATATTTAATTACTGGATATACACACCTTTACTCTGTATGTATTATGTATATTGGATAACTGGATATACACACCTGTACTCTGTATGTATTATGTATATGGATTACTGAATTACACACCTGTAATCTGTATGTATTATGAATATTGTATTACTGGATATACACACCTGTAATCTGTATGTATTATGAATATTGTATTACTGGATATACACACCTGTACTCTGTATGTATTATAAATATTGTATTACTGGATATACACACCTGTACTCTGTATGTATTATAAATATTGTATTACTGGATATACACACCTGTACTCTGTATGTATTATGTATATTGGATTACTGGATATACACACCTGTACTCTGTATGTATTATAAATATTGTATTACTGGATATACACACCTGTACTCTGTATGTATTATGAATATTGGATTACTGGATATACACACCTGTACTCTGTATGTACTATGGATTACTGGATATACATACCTGTACTCTGTATGTATTAAATATATTGGATTACTGGTTATACACACCTGTACTCTGTATGTATTATGAATATTGGATTACTGGATATACACACCTATACTCTGTATGTATTATGTATATTATATTTCTGGATATACACACCTGTGCTCTGTATGTATTATGAATATAGATTACCACATATACACACCTGTAATCTGTATGTATTATGAATATTGTATTACTGGATATACACACCTGTACTCTGTATGTATTATAAATATTGTATTACTGGATATACACACCTGTACTCTGTATGTATTATAAATATTGTATTACTGGATATACACACCTGTACTCTGTATGTATTATGTATATTGGATTACTGGATATACACACCTGTACTCTGTATGTATTATAAATATTGTATTACTGGATATACACACATGTACTCTGTATGTATTATGTATATTGGATTACTGGATATACACACCTGTACTCTGTATGTATTATAAATATTGTATTACTGGATATACACACCTGTACTCTGTATGTATTATGAATATAGATTACTGGATATAGACACCTGTACTCTGTATGTATTATGTATATAGATTGCTGGATATACTGTACACACCTGTACTCTGTATGTATTATGAATATAGATTGCTGGATATACACACCTGTAATCTGTATGTATTATGTGTATAGATTGCTGGATATACACAAACCTGTACTCTGTATGTATTATGAATATTGGATTACTGGATATACACACCTGTACTCTGTATGTATTATGCATATTGGATTAATGGATATACACACCTGTATTCTGTATGCATTATGAATATTGGTTTACTGAATTGCACACCTGTACTCTGTATGTATTATGAATATGTATTACTGGATATACACACCTGTACTCTGTATGTATTATGTATATTAGATTACTGGTTATACACACCTGTACTCTGTATGTATTATGAATATGTATTACTGGATATACACACCTGTACCCTGTATGCATTAAGAATATAGATTACTACATATACACACCTGTACTCTATATGTATTATGTATATGGATTATTGGATATACACACCTGCACTCTGTATGTACTATGAATATTTAATTACTGGATATACACACCTTTACTCTGTATGTATTATGTATATTGGATAACTGGATATACACACCTGTACTCTGTATGTATTATGTATATGGATTACTGAATTACACACCTGTAATCTGTATGTATTATGAATATTGTATTACTGGATATACACACCTGTAATCTGTATGTATTATGAATATTGTATTACTGGATATACACACCTGTACTCTGTATGTATTATAAATATTGTATTACTGGATATACACACCTGTACTCTGTATGTATTATAAATATTGTATTACTGGATATACACACCTGTACTCTGTATGTATTATGTATATTGGATTACTGGATATACACACCTGTACTCTGTATGTATTATAAATATTGTATTACTGGATATACACACCTGTACTCTGTATGTATTATGAATATTGGATTACTGGATATACACACCTGTACTCTGTATGTACTATGGATTACTGGATATACATACCTGTACTCTGTATGTATTAAATATATTGGATTACTGGTTATACACACCTGTACTCTGTATGTATTATGAATATTGGATTACTGGATATACACACCTATACTCTGTATGTATTATGTATATTATATTTCTGGATATACACACCTGTGCTCTGTATGTATTATGAATATAGATTACCACATATACACACCTGTAATCTGTATGTATTATGAATATTGTATTACTGGATATACACACCTGTACTCTGTATGTATTATAAATATTGTATTACTGGATATACACACCTGTACTCTGTATGTATTATAAATATTGTATTACTGGATATACACACCTGTACTCTGTATGTATTATGTATATTGGATTTCTAGATATACACACCTGTACTCTGTATGTATTATAAATATTGTATTACTGGATATACACACCTGTACTCTGTATGTATTATGTATATTGGATTACTGGATATACACACCTGTACTCTGTATGTATTATAAATATTGTATTACTGGATATACACACCTGTACTCTGTATGTATTATGAATATAGATTACTGGATATAGACACCTGTACTCTGTATGTATTATGTATATAGATTGCTGGATATACTGTACCACTAACTGGGTTTTGTTTAGAGGATATCAGGAAAAAACTAAAAAATATTAAGGTAAATAAAACTCCAGGCCCAGATGGAATACACCCAAGGGTGTTAAGGGAATTTAGCACTGTTATAGACAAACCTTTACTCTTAATTTTTCAAGACTCATTATCCTCAGGCATGGTACCCCAGGATTGGCGTAAAGCTGATGTGGTGCCACTCTTCAAAAAGGGAAGCAGGGATGATCCAGGAAGCTATAGACCAGTTAGTCTGACATCAATAGTGGGGAAGATATTTGAAGGGATTATAAGGGATTATATTGATGAGCATATTCGTGTAAACAAGATTATGAGTTCTAATCAGCATGGCTTTAGGAGAAATAGATCATGTCAAACTAATCTAATTAGATTCTACGAGGAAGTAAGTAAAAATATAGATAAAGGGGAATCAGTTGATGTGATATACTTAGATTTTGCAAAGGCATTTGATACAGTGCCACATGAGAGATTAATGCACAAAATTAAGGGACTGGGAATAGCTGAAAATGTTAGCTCATGGATAAATAACTGGATAAAAGATAGGGAGCAACGAGTAGCAGTAAATGGATCATACTCAGATTGGACAAAGGTAATCAGTGGCGTCCCCCAGGGATCAGTACTGGGCCCTGTTCTTTTTAATATTTTTATAAATGACTTGGAGCAAGGATTAAATAGCGACATCTCTATTTTTGCAGATGATACTAAGTTAAGTAAGGTCATTAGGTCAGAGCAGGATGAACTCTCTTTGCAAAGGGATTTGCTAAAATTAGAACTATGGGCAAGTGAATGGAAAATGAGATTTAATACGGAAAAATGTAAGGTTCTACATTTTGGAAGTAAAAATAAGCAGGCTATGTATTTTTTAAATGGGACAAGACTTAGCCAAACACAGGAGGAAAGGGATTTGGGAGTAGTAATAGATAACAAGCTAAAGATGAGTGCACAATGCAGGGCAGCGGCTTCAAAGGCTAATAAGATACTAGCATGTATTAAAAGAGGCATTGATTCAAGGGAGGAAAGCATAATTCTGTCATTATATAAAGCCCTGGTAAGACCTCACCTTGAGTTTGGAGTGCAGTTCTGGGGACCGATTGCTAAAAAAGATATTGCAGAACTAGAAAAAGTTCAGAGAAGGGCCACAAAGCTAATAAGGGGATTGGAGAAATTAACCTATGAGGAGAGGCTAGCCAAACTGGGTCTGTTCTCTTTAGAAAAAAGGCGCTTGAGAGGTGACATGATTACTTTATATAAATATATTCAAGGCCCATATACAGAGATGGCAGAAGCTCTTTTTATTCCAAGAAAATTGGTTCTGACAAGAGGTCATAATTTAAGGTTGGAGGAAAGGAGATTTAATCTCCTGCAACGGAAACGTTTTTTCACTGTAAGAGCAATAAAATTGTGGAACTCATTAGCAAAGGAGGTAGTGAATGCCAATACCATAGATACATTTAAAAATAGTCTGGATAAATTTCTGTATATAAACAAAATTCATGGATATGATTGCTAGTATTAAATGGGTCACATTTTAATGGGGTTATTTAAGCTTAACTGGAGCTTTTTGTAAGTATTTTAGATTTGTATAGGTTGAACTCGATGGACTTCAGTCTTTTTTCAACCTTATCTACTATGTTACTATGTTACTATGTTACCTGTACTCTGTATGTATTATGAATATAGATTGCTGGATATACACACCTGAACTCTGTATGTATTATGTGTATAGATTGCTGGATATACACAAACCTGTACTCTGTATGTATTATGAATATTGGATTACTGGATATACACACCTGTACTCTGTATGTATTATGCATATTGGATTAATGGATATACACACCTGTATTCTGTATGCATTATGAATATTGGTTTACTGAATTGCACACCTGTACTCTGTATGTATTATGAATATGTATTACTGGATATACACACCTGTACTCTGTATGTATTATGTATATTAGATTACTGGTTATACACACCTGTACTCTGTATGTATTATGAATATAGATTGCTGGATATACACACCTGTACTCTGTATATATTATGTGTATAGATTGCTGGATATACACAAACCTGTACTCTGTATGTATTATGAATATTAAATTACTGGATATACACACCTGCACTCTGTATGTATTATGAATATTGGATTACTGGATATACACACATGTACTCTTTATGTATTATGAATATTGCATTACTGGATATACACACCTGTACTCTTTATGTATTATGAATATTAGTTTACTGAATTACACACCTGTACTCTGTATGTATTATGAATATTGATTACAGGATATACACACCTGTACTCTGTATGTATTATGGATTACTGGATATACATACCTGTACTCTGTGTGTATTAAATATATTGGATTACTGGATATTCACATCTGTACTCTGTATGTATTATAAATATTGTATTACTGGATATACACACCTGTACTCTGTATGTATTATAAATATTGTATTACTGGATATACACACCTGTACTCTGTATGTATTATGTATATTGGATTACTGGATATACACACCTGTACTCTGTATGTATTATAAATATTGTATTACTGGATATACACACCTGTACTCTGTATGTATTATGAATATTGGATTACTGGATATACACACCTGTACTCTGTATGTACTATGGATTACTGGATATACATACCTGTACTCTGTATGTATTAAATATATTGGATTACTGGTTATACACACCTGTACTCTGTATGTATTATGAATATTGGATTACTGGATATACACACCTATACTCTGTATGTATTATGTATATTATATTTCTGGATATACACACCTGTGCTCTGTATGTATTATGAATATAGATTACCACATATACACACCTGTAATCTGTATGTATTATGAATATTGTATTACTGGATATACACACCTGTACTCTGTATGTATTATAAATATTGTATTACTGGATATACACACCTGTACTCTGTATGTATTATAAATATTGTATTACTGGATATACACACCTGTACTCTGTATGTATTATGTATATTGGATTACTAGATATACACACCTGTACTCTGTATGTATTATAAATATTGTATTACTGGATATACACACCTGTACTCTGTATGTATTATGTATATTGGATTACTGGATATACACACCTGTACTCTGTATGTATTATAAATATTGTATTACTGGATATACACACCTGTACTCTGTATGTATTATGAATATAGATTACTGGATATAGACACCTGTACTCTGTATGTATTATGTATATAGATTGCTGGATATACTGTACACACCTGTACTCTGTATGTATTATGAATATAGATTGCTGGATATACACACCTGTACTCTGTATGTATTATGTGTATAGATTGCTGGATATACACAAACCTGTACTCTGTATGTATTATGAATATTGGATTACTGGATATACACACCTGTACTCTGTATGTATTATGCATATTGGATTAATGGATATACACACCTGTATTCTGTATGCATTATGAATATTGGTTTACTGAATTGCACACCTGTACTCTGTATGTATTATGAATATGTATTACTGGATATACACACCTGTACTCTGTATGTATTATGTATATTAGATTACTGGTTATACACACCTGTACTCTGTATGTATTATGAATATAGATTGCTGGATATACACACCTGTACTCTGTATATATTATGTGTATAGATTGCTGGATATACACAAACCTGTACTCTGTATGTATTATGAATATTAAATTACTGGATATACACACCTGCACTCTGTATGTATTATGAATATTGGATTACTGGATATACACACATGTACTCTTTATGTATTATGAATATTGCATTACTGGATATACACACCTGTACTCTTTATGTATTATGAATATTAGTTTACTGAATTACACACCTGTACTCTGTATGTATTATGAATATTGATTACAGGATATACACACCTGTACTCTGTATGTATTATGGATTACTGGATATACATACCTGTACGCTGTGTGTATTAAATATATTGGATTACTGGATATTCACACCTGTACTCTGTATGTATTATGAATATTGGATTACTGGATATACACACCTATACTCTTTATGTATTATGAATATTGGTTTACTGGATATACACACCTGTACTCTGTATGTACTATGGATTACTGGATATACATACCTGTACTCTGTATGTATTAAATATATTGGATTACTGGATATACACACCTGTACTCTGTATGTATTATGAATTTTGGATTACTGGATATACACACCTATACTCTGTATGTATTATGTATATTATATTTCTGGATATACACACCTGTGCTCTGTATGTATTATGAATATAGATTACCACATATACACACCTGTACTCTGTATATATTATGAATATTGGATTACTGGATATACACACCTATACTCTGTATGTATGATGTATATTATATTACTGGATATACACACACCTGTGCTCTGTATGTATTATGCATATAGATTACCACATATACACACCTGTACTCTGTATGTATTGTGTATATGGATAACTGAATTACACACCTGTACTCTGTATGTACTATGAATATTAAATTACTGAATATACACACCTTTACTCTGTATGCATTATGTATATTGGATTACTGGATATACACACCTGTGCTCTGCATTTATTATGTATATGGATTACTGAATTACACACCTGCACTCTGTATGTATTATGAATGTGGATTTTTTCTAACTAATGCTGAGATACGCCCTAAGAGGGTGATAAAGATATTTAACACAATTATTATAATTGCGAGACAGTTAATCACTAAAGGCTGGAAAGATCATACAGCTCCTAGAATCACAGGGTTCCTTAAAGAAATACAGTTCCAAATTTTATTTGAATCCTTTCATACTAAGTTTATAGCTGAACGTAAGGTCAGGGCCTTTCTTCTGGATTGGTCTCCACTAATTATTTCTTACCCATTACAGATTCAAAGACGTATTTTACAACCCTTCTTAAATTCTATAGCTTTCTTGGAATTGGTTATATTAGAAATATTCCCGTCAACATGGATATCGGGTCCCCGGGAGATAACATTATGAAATAGTAATTGTGAAATAATAAGTAGAGAAAGAGAAGAGGTGGGGCTAGTAAGAGAGGTGGGGGTGGGCAGAGGGGGTGGGAGGGGGGAGAGAGAGAGAGAAAGTGTATAGTATAGATTATTTTTTTTTTTATTATTATTATTTCTTTTAATTTTCTTTCTTCCCACTTTTTTTTTTTTTTTTTTTTTTTTTCTTTCTTCTCTCTTTTTTTCTTCTCCTTTCTTCTTTCCCCCGGTTCATTAGTGGTTTAAATATTTATAAAATTTCCAGCGATATAATTGATCAGATTCTAAAAGTCAGGTATTAGTATTTACTTGTCTTGTTATGTTTGCTTGGTATCACTCACTATTGTTATTCTTTATATTTCTGTTTTTGTATATGTATGAAGGCCTTGCATGGCATAATGAAATACAACTTGACATGTATTTACTTTTTTTTCTCTGTTGTTGCTGGAATTAATAAAGATATTCAAAAAAAAAATGAATGTGGATTACTGGATATACACACATGTATTCTATATGTATTGTATATGGATTACTGGATATACGCAGCTGTACTCTGTATGTATTATGTCTATTGCATTACTGTATATACATACCTGTACTCTGTATGTATTATGTATATTGGATTACTGGATATACACGCCTGTACTCTGTATGTATTATGTATATTGGATTACTACATTACACACCTGTACTCTGTATGTATTATGAATATGGATTACTGGATATACACACCTGTACTCTGTATGTATTATGAATATTGGATTACTGTATATACACAGCTGTACTCTGTATGTATTACGAATATAGATTGCTGGATATACACACCTGTACTCTGTATGTATTATGTATATAGATTTCTGGATATACACAAACCTTTACTCTGTATGTATTATGAATATTGGATTACTAGATATACACACCTGTACTCTGTATGTATTATGAATATAGATTGCTGGATATACACATATGTACTCTGTATGTATTATGAATATTAGATTACTGGATATACACAAACCTGTACTCTGTATGTATTATGAATATTTGATTACTGGATATACACACCTGTACTCTGTATGTATTATGAATATTTGATTACTGGATATACACACCTGTACTCTGTTTGTATTATGAATATAGATTATTACATATACACACCTGTACTCTGTATGTATTTTGTTTATATATTACTGGATATACACACCTGTAATCTGTATGTATTATGTATATTGATTACTGAATATACACATCTGTACTCTGTATGTATTATGTATATTGGATTACTGAATTACACACCTGTACTCTGTATGTATTATGAATATTGTATTACTGGATATACACACCTGTACTCTGTATGTATTATGTATATTGGATTACTGGATATACACACCTGTACTCTGTATGTATTATGAATATTGGATTACTATATATACACACTTGCACTCTGTATGTATTATAAATATTGTATTACTGGATATACACACTTGTACTCTGTATGTATTGGATTACTGTATATATACACAGACCTGTACTCTGTATGCATTATGTATAAGGATTACTGCATTACACACCTGTACTCTGTATGTATTATGTATATTGGATTACTGTATATACTCACCTGTACTCTATATGTATTATGAATATTGTATTACTGTATATACACACCTGTACTCTGTATGTATTATGAATATATATTGCTGGATATACACACCTGTACTCTGTATGTATTATGAATATAGATTGCTGGATATACACACCTGTACTCTGTATGTATTATGTTTATAGATTGCTGGATATACACACCTGTACTCGGTATGTATAATAAATATAGATTACAACATATACACACCTGTACTCTGTATGTATTATGTATAGGGGTTACTGATTTACACACCTGTACTCTGTATGTAATATAAATATTAAATTACTGGATATACACACCTTTACTGTGTATGTATTATGTATATTGGATTACTGGATATACATACCTGTACTCTGTATGTATTATGAATATGGGTTACTGGATAGCCACACCTGTATTCTGTATGTATTATGTATATTATATTACTGGATATACACATCTGTACTCTGTATGTATTATGAATATAGATTACCACATATACACACCTGTACTCTGTATGTATTGTGTATATGGATGACTGAATTACACACCTGTACTCTGTATGTACTATGAATATTAAATTACTGGATATACACACTTTTACTCTGTATGTATTATGTATATTGGATTACTGGATATACACACCTGTACTCTGCATGTATTATGTATAGGGATTACTGGATATACACACCTGTACTCTGCATGTATTATGTATATGGATTACTGAATTACACACTTGTACTCTGTATGTATTATGAATATGGATTACTGGATATACACACATGTATTCTATATGTATTATATATATGGATTACTGGATATACGCACCTGTACTCTGTATGTATTATGTATATTGGATTACTGGATATACACACCTGTACTCTGTATGTTTTATGAATATGGATTACTGGATATATACATCTGAACTCTGTGTGTATTATGTATATTGGATTACTGAATTACACACCTGTACTCTGTATGTTTTATGTATATTGGATTACTGTATATACTCACCTGTACTCTGTATGTATTATGAATATTGGATTACTGTATATACACACCTGTACTCTGTATGTATTATGAATATAGATTGCTGGATATACACACCTGTACTCTGTATGTATTATGTATATAGATTGTTGGATATACTGTACACACCTGTACTCTGTATGTATTATGAATATAGATTACTGGATATACACACCTGTACTCTGTATATATTATGTGTATAGATTGCTGGATATACACAAACCTGTACTCTATATGTATTATGAATATTGGATTACTGGATATACACACACCTGTACTCTGTATGTATTATGCATATTGGATTAATGGATATACACACCTGTACTCTGTATGCATTATGAATATTGGTTTACTGAATTACACACCTGTACTCTGTATGTATTATGAATATGTATTACTGGATATACACACCTGTACTCTGTATGTATTATGTATATTAGATTACTGGATATACACACCTGTACTCTGCATGTATTATGAATATAGATTGCTGGATATATACACCTGTACTCTGTATATATTATGAATATAGATTGCTGGATATACACACCTGTACTCTGTATATATTATGTGTATAGATTGCTGGATATACACAAACCTGTACTCTGTATGTATTATGAATATTGAATTACTGGATATACACATCTGCACTCTTTATGTATTATGAATATTGGGTTACTGAATTACACACCTGTACTCTGTATGTATTATGAATATGGATTACAGGATATACACACCTGTACTCTGTATGTATTATGGATTACTGGATATACATACCTGTACTCTGTATGTATTAAATATATTGGATTACTGGATATTCACACCTGTACTCTGTATGTATTATGAATATTGGATTACTGGATATACACACCTATACTCTGTATGTATTATGTATATTATATTACTGGATATACACACCTGTGCTCTGCATTTATTATGTATATGGATTACTGAATTACACACCTGTACTCTGTATGTATTATGAATGTGGATTACTGGATATACACACATGTATTCTATATGTATTGTATATATGGATTACTGTATATACGCACCTGTACTCTGTATGTATTATGTATATTGCATTACTGTATATACACACCTGTACTCTGTATGTATTATGTATATTGGATTACTGGATATTTACGCCTGTACTCTGTATGTATTATGTATATTGGATTACTACATTACACACATGTACTCTGTATGTATTATGAATATGGATTACTGGATATACACACCTGTACTCTGTATGTATTAAGGAAATGTAAGGCAAATTGCCTGGAATGCACATAAGGGTTAAGGCCAAGATGGAGGAGGGGTGTGTTGTGTTGTGTGTGTGAAACAATGTTGCAGAAAGAGAGGAGGGGTTCCAGCTTACCTTTTTAAGCCCAGTACAGGAAGCACAAGTCCTCTTTCTGCTGTTTTTCTCAAAGTTTTCACATGAGACGTTCAAGTAGATCTAAAGCACCACCAAAACGAATCATGGAGGCTGGGGAGGAACCTGCAGAGAGAGAAGTGGTTGATGACAGCGATGAAGCAGCGGAGTGGATTCCTCCATCCCCAGAAACGGTGGGTCGAACCCCTTTGCTTTCCTCCTCCCTTGCCCCTTCCCTTGATCAATCTACGGGGGAGGTTGGGGCCGGTGGGGGGGAAATATCTGATCAGGCTTTGTTAGAGGTGCTTGCATTGGTGGGCAGTATGGGGGGTGGTGCTGGGCAGTCAGATGGCGCGTCTGAGCCCGTCGGCCATGCGGCCGGGATTGAGCCCTCTTTGCGGGGGGTCAGTGCGGGCATAGGCCCCGATTTGGCTAGTGTTTCGGGCCCTGCCGGGCCCGCTTCTAGCCTCCGTAGGCCCACATGTTCCCCTAGGGTAGCCGGTAAAGCGGTCCCTGCTAGGTCCGGTGTTCGGTCTCCCGCCCCTAGCGCTGCGGTTCCCGGCCCTTCTAGTACCCAAGTCAGGCCTCCCTCCCCTGGCGTGGTGGCGGCGGGCCCTTCTAGGCCTTGTGGCGTAGCGGTCCCTGGCCCTTACAGGCCTTACTCCTTGGCCTCAGTGGTTGGCGGTTTTAGTGGGAGCAGTTCGGCCTTACCTGCGACGTCGTCTCCGGTGTCACAGGACTCCATCGCGGCGGCGGTATCTCTTTTCCAGATGTGGGCCTCATCCTTGTCCGCGGCTCCGGGTGGGTCCCACGTGGTCCTTGGTCCTCCGGCGGTAGTTGAGCAGGCTCCCGCGTCGGCTGTTCCTCCATCTGCGGCGACTTCCGGTTTGCGGTCCTCCGAGGGCGGGACTTCCGGTGACGTCATTTCCGGTGACGTCACTGCCGGTCCCGCCATTACACAGCGGTCAGCGAAGCGGAGCAGATCGAGTTCCCCACGCGGCGTCCAAGGTAAGAGAGGAGTGCTGCGGGGGGGAACTTATGCTCCGGGGGGCAAGTTTGCCGAGGCGATGTGGCCTGCAGGGGTTGCAATTGTGGGGGATGGTATTCACGAGGAGGCTTGTTGTGATTCAATGGAGGAGTTATCTCACGGGGGGCATTACTCTGGTCAAATGAACCCGGGGGTCCCTATTGGAGGCCCCCGTGGGCAGATTACGAAGGGCATTGCGGCCCGGCAAGGGGCGGATGCCCCGTCGGGTAGTAATTCTCGTCAGGGGGCAAAGGCCCCATCGGGCAATTATAAAGGTGGTGCATCACCTATCGGGCCCGCTAGGAGTACGCTGAAGAGCGCTGGCGGGAATAGTAAGGTTTCTGAGGGCAGGGGTGGCGCCCGTGCAGGCAGCGCGTTTGGCGCGCAAATTATACCAAACATGGTTCACCAGAACAGTTTCAGAGTTTAGATTTAGCGGTTCCATCGACTAGGCGTAAGAAAGCCATCCCACTCACCCAGAGTACATTTTAGTGAAGACATAGAGGACTTTACAGAAGATGAGCAGGGTGTGTATGACGAGGTTGCAGGTTGCGAAAGCAACCAGGATGTGTGTGAGGGGATGAATGAGCTGCCTGGGTACAGGGGGAGGGGCAGGGCAGACCTTCCCCTTCGTGGTACTCCTCTCTGGCAATCTCTTTTGCAGGAAAGTGACATGGCTACCTCAGGAGATTCCGGTAGTGGGTTGGAGAGAGGTGCTGAGAGCGGCCCAGATTCGATGGTGTCAGAGGATGAGCGTTCTTCTACTTCGGGAGTCGTGGCGATTCCAAACAGGACCAGTGTGAGAGATGGTGAGTCCTCAGTTTCAGTGGGGTTGCGGGGTTTCACCTCATCCTCGGATGATTCTGGGTCAGAAAATGATAAGGAACTGGGGTTGCATGGGAAGGGCAATAAACGTATGTATAAGATGCTTAGATGGTTAACTGTAGAGAAGAGATCAGCAAAAGGGGGTTTGCATAACCATTATGACCATATTGCCCCTGATAGGTCCGATAGGGCGGCCCAACCCAGACTTCGCCTAAGTGGGGTAGGGAGGCCCGTTAATCGGAAGGTGGCGCTCCAGGGGGACACTAGGTCCTGTTCTTCCTATGATCTGCACGAGCATTTGAAGACCAAGACAGTGCGGAGAATTCAAGAGGGGAAGTTTGTTAACATCTTCGAGCTCTCGGTGGAAGCCTTAAGGCAGAAGGCGAGAGCGGAAGATGGGACAGGCCCCAAGAAGTACCAGCGCCCAGACACGTTCCACGAGTCGTGACGTTGTTTCAGGATTTATGCTTCCTGTTATTTGCAGAAATGGCCGGACCAATGTTTAGCCGTGTTGAAATACATGGAAAACATGGAGATAATTGCTGATAATTATCGCGATGGTGCCTGGCGTGATTATGATGAGGAGTTCCGCAGATGAAGATGGTGGGTAATCCGCTGTTGGATTTTGGGTGCGTGGAGATGCAACTCTGGGCCCGGCTGGGTCCCGAGAAATCGCAAGGTACTTCTGGTTCCCCGGCAGGTTCGACACAGTTTCGATCCGGCAATAGATTGCGCAGACGCCCATCTGGGGTCTGTTGGAAATTTCAGGACAAACAATGCACGTTGGGAACCACGTGTTCCTTTTGGCACGCTTGTCGCATCTGCGGGGGATTTCACCCAGCCGCGGACTGCGTTAAAAAAGGGGACAAACAGGACAGGACCGGGCCCAGAGGCCCTGCTGTCGGTAAGAGCGGACACCCCGCTGAAGGTGGCCGCAATTAGTACGTGGCTCACGCTCTACCCCGATAGGGTGGCGGCGGCCCTGCTGGAGTCAGGGCTACGGGAAGGTTTTATTATCCCTGTACAGGGTCCGGTTTCGGGTGCTGCATCCCGCAGGAACCTGAAATCTGCCTCCCTGTTCCCAGAAGCATTAAAGGAGAAATTGGGTAAGGAGGTTTCTCTGGGTAGAATGGCTGGCCCGTTTAGAAAGAAACCTATGCCGGGATTGGTTATCTCGCCTCTAGGGGTTGTGCCCAAAAAGGACCCGGGAAAATTTAGGATGATACAACATCTTTCCTACCCGAAAGGAAAGTCAGTTAATGACGCCATTCCTCAAGATTTGAGTACGGTATATTACCAGTCGTTTGATGATGCGTTGCAAGTGGTATGAAGATCGGGTCAAGGGGCGTTATTAGCCAAGCTTGACATCGAGTCTGCTTTCAGACTCTTGCCGATCCACCCCGCATCATTCTATTTAATGGGGTGTTTCTTCAACGGACACTATTATGACGACCGTTGTTTGCCCATGGGGTGTTCCGTTTCCTGCGCCTATTTTGAGGCGTTTAGTTCCTTTTTGCATTGGGCTGTTGCGGAAGTAACAGGGGAAGATAGAATTGCTCACTACTTGGACGACTTTCTCCTGGTAGGTAGACAGGAATCTAGGGAATGGGAGCTGCTCCTTTACGCCATGCGGCTATTGATGGAGAAATTTGGTGTTCCCTTAGCGGAAGACAAAACGGAGGGCCCTTGCACGTGTCTTAGTAGGAATGTAGGCTTCCGGTGTATAAAGTCCGGAAGATGTTGACAGAGGTCAGGAGACTCGCAGCGGCACAGTTTTGCACGCTGAAAGAGCTACAATCTGTATTGGATCTGCTCAACTTCGCAGGCAGAGTCATCCCGATGGGGAGGATCTTCCTGAAAAGAATGGAACGCATGTTGCCGGGAGTTACTTCTCCCAAAGACAAACTAATAATTAGTAAAGACATGAAGGAAGACCTCCATGTCTGGGATCAGTTTCTCAGGGATTTCAATGGGATCTGTATTTGGAGAACTCCTCAGACTCCGGCGCAAGCCCTGCACCTCTTTACTGACGCTGCTGGGGGTTTTGGATACGGCGCCTATTTCAATGGTGAGTGGAGCGCCGAACCTTGGCTGGCCGAGTGGGCGGCCAGGGGTCTTACCAGGAACATGTGCCTTCTGGAGCTTTTCCCCATTTTGGTGGCGTTGGAGATCTGGGGGGACAAGCTTGAAAACCGTTCCGTCATTTTTTGGACGGACAATTTGAGCGTGGTTTTTGCCATTAACGGGCTTTCTTCTTCTTCACCACCTGTAATCCGATATCTGAGGATTCTGGTTTTGAGATGCCTTAAGCGGAACATTGAGTTTCGGGCTAGGCATGTCCCAGGGGTGGCTCCTAATGCTGCCACTCATGGCTTTCCCTGTCCTCCTTTTCTTTGGCAGGTGGCTTTGGATGGCAGTCCCTGATTACGGTGCTGAAGGCGTCCCTGGCACCTTCCACTTGGAAGTCCTATGTAAGGTACTGGGAAGAATGGGTATTCTTCTGTGATGTCCAAGGATTTCCTTCTTGTGCTGGTGAGCAGGATTGGCTATTGCGCTGGCTCGCGGAGCTTAGGTCTAAGCTAGCTAAGAAGGGGGCGGTATCCGCGCGGTTAGCAGCGGTGTCCTTTTTCTGTAGACTATTCACGCTGACGGACTCTTCCAAAACGTTTTTGATTCGTCAAATTCTGAGGGGTTGGGGGAGGACGGAAGTGCGGCGTCCGGACGTTAGGGAACCCATAACGGCAGACAGGTTGGTCCTCCTGCTTCGTGTTCTACCGGAGGTATGTTCCTCGGACTACGAGGTTCGGCTTTTTTCCGCGGCGTTCGCCATGGCGTTTCATGGCGCACTCCGAGTGGGGGAATTGGTCCTGCAGTCTAAGTTGGCGAAAGTGGGCGGAGCACGTCAGGTTTACGGATAATGGGGTATTGCTTTTCATCCCTCGATCGAAAGTCGATCAGGATGGTAGGGGGGCCTGGCTGTCGCTACCCGCGCACGCGGGTTCCGCTTGCTGCCCTAGTGCCCTGTTGAAGACCTTCTTGGACAGGGGTCCAGTGGGTGCTGATAGATTTTTAATTCATCAGGATGGCACCCCCCTTACGAGGTTTCAATTTCGGAAAGTTTTAGGGTGGGCGGCTGAGAAAGTGGGTTTGAATCCCAATACCATAGCTCCTCACTCCTTTAGGGTGGGAGCTGCTATGACTGTGGCAACTTTAGGCTGGTCGGCTGACCGCATAATGGCGCTTGGGAGGTGGAAGTCTAAGAGGTATCAGATTTACGTTAGGCCACTTATATCCCAATGTTAATATTTGTAGGTTGATAATATTGCACAGTTGCACTTGGTCATGATATGCCCTAACTCTTGTTTCTCTTGCAGGGCCTAGAAGTGGGCCGCTTCGTGCCTGGATCGTTGGGCACTCGTTCGTACACTGGGCGGCTATCCGAGCAGCAACACAACCTGGAGGGCAGCAGCTAGGGTTCTCATTTTCTAGGGTTGTCGTTAGGTGGTTAGGGAGAAGAGGCCTTTGCTGGGCAGATCTGCCTGGTTTACTGCAATCCGCCATGAGGCGGTGGGAGAAACCCCATGTTCTGATCATCCACTTGGGTGGCCGGGACTTGAGCGCAGTGATCCAATCAGATCTGTGCACCTTTAAAGCTTGGATGCCTGGTGTGAGAATGGGCTGGTCAAACATTATACCTAGGTTGACGTGGAGGCACATGGCTAATCATAGGGCAGCGTTCCAAGTTTGCAAGAAGCTCAATAGAGATGTTAGGAAGCTTATGTGTGAGCTAGGAGGTTTTGTTGTGGAACACAAGTTCATTACGGCCGCTGACCGTAGCCTGTACCGAGGCGACGGGGTCCATCTTTCGGACCATGGCATGGACCTGTTTATTGCAGATTTACGACAGTCCCTACTCCTATTTGTGTGAGTTGGGTGGTGGCGAGAGTGGCCCTTGATATTTGGGCGAACTCGTGGCAGGTGTACAGTGTCCGGGGGCAGGATGTGATCGAGGTAGAGTGACGGCACTTAGGGCCAGGGGTGAAGTCCCCAGACGCGCGTCTGGGGTGTTCCCTGCCCGTGTGATTCCGATGCCGAGAATTCCCTGTTTTTAGTATTGAGCTACGCTCTGCTTCTTCTCCTGCGCCCTGGTACTGCCCATCTTGTTAGCATGGGTTACTACGTTTAGCTAGTACCTGATTGCCGCCCCCCTGGTCCATGTTTATTCAGACGGTCGTCAGTTCTTGTGTTGCCACAATAAACGTGACCTCCGGGTCTTTCTCTAACCATAAAAAGTTGTTGTGTTGTTATTTATTTCTACGTTTAGAAACTAAGTTGAGTTTATGTTAAACCAAGAATGTATATAGTTATCAGGTTATTCTTTCCACAGAGGAGGATGTGGCATTTAATCCCTTAAGGAAATGTAAGGCAAATTGCCTGGAATGCACATAAGGGTTAAGGCCAAGACAGAGGAGGGGTGTGTTGTGTTGTGTGTGTGAAACAATGTTGCAGAAAGAGAGGAGGGGTTCCAGCTTACCTTTTTAAGCCCAGTACAGGAAGCACAAGTCCTCTTTCTGCTGTTTTTCTCAAAGTTTTCCCCACCCTTTCCCTCCCTTTGTTTATTATTTTGCAATCAGTAGGGGGATCCGTCCTTATGGTGGTCCCCAGGGATTAGGGCTATCCGAGGCATGACGAGGGCTAGCCAGCCTATTTCTGTAAGTCCAAGGACGTTAAGTTTCAGCTCCCCAGGTATTCAATGTGGTTTTTTGCACCTTTTTGATCCTGGCCCTACTGGTACGGAGTGGTGGTTTGCACCCTGGGCTGGCGGGTGGACAGTGTCCGGGGGCAGGATGTGATCGAGGTAGAGTGACGGCACTTCCGGCCAGGGGTGAAGTCCCCAGACGCGCGTCTGGGGTGTTCCATGCCCGTGTGATTCCGATGCCGAGAATTCCCTGTTTTTAGTATTGAGCTACGCTCTGCTTCTTCTCCTGCGCCCTGGTACTGCCCATCTTGTTAGCATGGGTTACTACGTTTAGCTAGTACCTGATTGCCGCCCCCCCTGGTCCATGTTTATTCAGACGGTCGTCAGTTCTTGTGTTGCCACAATAAACGTGACCTGCGGGTCTTTCTTTAACCATAAAAAGTTGTTGTGTCGTTATATATTTCTACGTTTAGAAACTAAGTTGAGTTTATGTTAAACCAAGAATGTATATAGTTATTAGGTTATTCTTTCCACAGAGGAGGATGTGGCATTTAATCCCTTATGAATATTGGATTACTGTATATACACAGCTGTACTCTGTATGTATTACGAATATAGATTGCTGGATATACACACCTGTACTCTGCATGTATTATGTATATAGATTTCTGGATATACACAAACCTGTTCTCTGTATGTATTATGAATATTGGATTACTAGATATACACACCTGTACTCTGTATGTATTATGAATATAGATTGCTGGATATACACACCTGTACTCTGTATGTATTATGAATATTAGATTACTGGATATACACAAACCTGTACTCTGTATGTATTATGAATATTTGATTACTGGATATACACACCTGTACTCTGTATGTATTATGAATATTTGATTATTGGATATACACACCTGTACTCTGTTTGTATTATGAATATAGATTATTACATATACACACCTGTACTCTGTATGTATTTTGTTTATATATTACTGGATATACACACCTGTAATCTGTATGTATTATTTATATGGATTACTGAATATACACATCTGTACTCTGTATGTATTATGTATATTGGATTACTGAATTACCCACCTGTACTTTGTATGTATTATGAATATTGTATTACTGGATATACACACCTGTACTCTGTATATATTATGAATATGGATTACTGGATATACACACCTGTACTCTGTATGTATTATGTATATTGGATTACTGGATATACACACCTGTACTCTGTATGTATTATGAATATTGGATTACTATATATACACACTTGCACTCTGTATGTATTATAAATATTGTATTACTGGATATACTTACCTGTACTCTGTATGTATTATGAATATGGATTACTGGATATACACACCTGTACTCTGTATGTATTATGGATTACTGGATATACATACCTGTACTCTGTATGTATTAAATATTTTGGATTACTGGATATACACAACTGTACTCTGTATGTATTATGAATATTGGATTACTTGATATACACACCTATACTCTGTATGTATTATGAATATATATTACCACATATACACACCTGTACTCTGTATGTATTGTGTATATGGATTACTGAATTACACACCTGTACTCGGTATGTACTATAAATATTAAATTACTGGATATATACACCTTTACTCTGTATGTATTATGTATATTGGATTACTGACTATACACACCTGTACTCTGCATTTATTATGAATATTGGATTACTGTATATACACACACCTGTACTCTGTATGCATTATGTATAAGGATTACTGCATTACACACCTGTACTCTGTATGTATTATGTATATTGGATTACTGTATATACTCACCTGTACTCTATATGTATTATGAATATTGTATTACTGTATATACACACACCTGTACTCTGTATGTATTATGAATATAGATTGCTGGATATACACACCTGTACTCTGTATGTATTATGTGTATAGATTGCTGGATATACACACCGGTACTCTGTATGTATTATGTTTATAGATTGCTGGATATACACACCTGTACTCGGTATGTATTATGTATAGGGGTTACTGATTTACACACCTGTACTCTGTATGTACTATAAATATTAAATTACTGGATATACACACCTTTACTCTGTATGTATTATGTATATTGGTTTACTGGATATACATACCTGTACTCTGTATGTATTATGAATATGGGGTACTGGATAGCCACACCTGTATTCTGTATGTATTATGAATATTATATTACTGGATATACACATCTGTACTCTGTATGTATTATGAATATAGATTACCACATATACACACCTGTACTCTGTATGTATTGTGTATATGGATGACTGAATTACACACCTGTACTCTGTATGTACTATGAATATTAAATTACTGGATATACACACTTTTACTCTGTATGTATTATGTATATTGGATTACTGGATATACACACCTGTACTCTGCATGTATTATGTATATAGATTACTGGATATAGACACCTGTACTCTGCATGTATTATGTATATAGATTACTGAATTACACACCTGTACTCTGTATGTATTATGAATATGGATTACTGGATATACACACATGTATTCTATATGTATTATGTATATGGATTACTGGATATACGCACCTTTACTCTGTATGTATTATGTATATTGGATTACTGGATATACACACCTGTACTCTGCATGTATTATGCATATGGATTACTGAATTACACACCTGTACTCTGTATGTTTTATGAATATGGATTACTGGAAATATACATCTGAACTCTGTGTGTATTATGTATACTGGATTACTGAATTATACACCTGTACTCTGTATGTATTATGTATATGGGTTACTGATTTACACACCTGTACTCTGTATGTATTATAAATATAAAATTACTGGATATACACACCTTTACTCTGTATGTATTATGTATATTGGATTACTGGATATACATACCTTTACTCTGTATGTATTATGAATATGGATTTCTGGATATCCACACCTGTATTCTGTATGTATTATGAATATTGTATTACTGGATATACACACCTGTACTCTGTATGTATTATGTATATGGATTACTGAATTACACACATGTACTCTGTATGTATTATGAATATTGTATTACTGTATATACACACCTGTACTCTGTATGTATTATGAATATTGGATAACTGTATATACACACCTGTACTCTGTATGCATTATGTATATGGATTACTGCATTGCACACCTGTACTCTGTATGTATTATGTATATTGGATTACTGTATATACTCACCTGTACTCTGTATGTATTATAAATATTGGATTACTGTATATACACACCTGTACTCTGTATGCATTATGAATATAGATTGCTGGATATACACACCTGTACTCTGTATGTATTATGTGTATAGATTGCTGGATATACTGTACACACCTGTACTCTGTATGTATTATGAATATAGATTACTGGATATACACACCTGCACTTTGTATATATTATGTGTATAGATTGCTGGATATACACAAACCTGTACTCTATATGTATTATGAATATTGAATTACTGGATATACAAACCTGCACTCTGTATGTATTATGAATATTGGATTACTGGATATACACACCTGTACTCTGTATGTATTATGAATATTGCATTACTGGATATACACACCTGTACTCTGTATGTATTATGAATATTGGATTAATGGATATACACACCTGTACTCTTTATGTATTATGAGTATTGGTTTACTGAATTACACACCTGTACTCTGTATGTATTATGAATATGGATTACTGGATATACACACCTGTACTCTGTAAGTATTATGGATTACTGGATATACATACCTGTACTCTGTATGTATTAAATATATTGGATTTCTTGATATACACACCTATACTCTGTATGTATTATGAATATAGATTACCACATATACATACCTGTACTCTATGTATTGTGTATATGGATTACTGAATTACACACCTGTACTCTGTATGTACTATAAATATTAAATTACTGGATATAGACACTTTTACTCTGTAGGTATTATATATATTGGATTACTGGCTATACACACCTGTACTCTGCATTTATTATGTATTTGGATTACTGAATTACACACCTATACTCTATATGTATTATGAATATGGATTACTGGATATACACACATGTATTCTATATGTATTATGTATATGGATTACTGGATATATGCACCTGTACTCTGTATGTATTATGTATATTGCATTACTGTATATACACACCTGTACTCTGTATGTATTATGTATATTGGATTACTACATTACACACCTGTACACACCTGTACTCTGTATGTATTATGAATATTGGATTACTGGATATACACACCTGTACACTGTATGCATTATGAATATAGATTGGTGGATATACACACCTGTACTCTGTATGTATTATGAATATATATTACTACATATACACACATGTACACTGTATGTATTTTGTTTATGTATTACTGGATATACACACCTGTACCCTGTATGTATTAAGAATATAGATTACTACATATACACACCTGTACTCTGTATGTATTATGTATATGGATTTCTGAATTACACACCTGCACTCTGTATGTACTATGAATATTTAATTACTGGATATACACACCTTTACTCTGTATGTATTATGTATATTGGATAACTGGATATACACACCTGTACTCTGTATGTATTATGTATATGGATTACTGAATTACACACCTGTAATCTGTATGTATTATGAATATTGTATTACTGGATATACACACCTGTACTCTGTATGTATTATAAATATTGTATTACTAAATATACACACTAGGGATGGGCGAGTGTTTTGCAACATTCGAAAAACGGCACAAATTTTAACACATTCGTTCATTCGAATCGAATTTCGAATGTTTACATAACATTCTAACATTTGATTTTCGAATGTTCGGTTTCGAATTTTACGATTACATTTGAAAATATTCTTTTCGAAAAATTCGAATTTAGATTGTAATAGTATTTCTAATGCTTTTTCTTCAAATGTAATATTCGAATTATGCAATATTCGAATTCGAAAAATTCGAATTTAGATTGTAATAGTATTTCTAATGCTTTTTCTTTAAATGTAATATTCGAATTATGCAATACGTGTATTCGAATTCGAAAAATTCGAATTTAGATTGTAATAGTATTTCTAATGCTTTTTCTTTAAATGTAATATTCGAATTATGCAATATTCGAATTAGAAAAATTAGAATTTATATTCGAATTAGAAAAATTAGAATTTATATGTTTGTAATAGTATTTCTAATGCTTTCTTTAAATGTAATATTCGAATTATGCAATATTCTATATGGAAACATTCGAAATGATATATTTGTATCTATTTATGTATCAATTTACTAGATTCCCGCCCTACCACATGAACTATTGAACTTCTGAATAGTATTTGTTAAATAGAATGTTAAATTCGAAATTTCGAATGTGGACATTCAATATAATTATAAACATTCAAATTCGAATGTGACATTCGAAAACTGTAAATAACATTCGATTTTTTGAATTTTTAAGAATATTCGTTCTTATCGACATTCGGATTTACATTCGAAATTCGAAAATTTACATATTCGCCCATCCCTAATACACACCTGTACTCTGTATGTATTATAAATATTGTATTACTGGATATACACACCTGTACTCTGTATGTATTATGAATATAGATTGCTGGATATAGACACCTGTACTCTGTATGTATTATGTATATAGATTGCTCGATATACTGTACACACCTGTACTCTGTATGTATTCTGATTATAGATTGCTGGATATACACACCTGTAATCTGTATGTATTATGTGTATAGATTGCTGGATATACACAAACCTGTACTCTGTATGTATTATGAATATTGAATTACTGGATATACAAACCTGCACTCTGTGGCCTAGATTTGGAGTTCGGTGGTAGCCGTCAAAACCAGCGTTAGAGGCTCCTAACGCTGGTTTTGGCCGCCCGCTGGTATTTGGAGTCAGTGATTAAAGGGTCTAACGCTCACTTTTCAGCCGCGACTTTTCCATACCGCAGATCCCCCTACGCCATTTGCGTAGCCTATCTTTTCAATGGGATCTTTCTAACGCTGGTATTTAGAGTCGTTTCTGAAGTGAGCGTTAGAGCTCTAACGACAAAATTCCAGCCGCCTGAAAATAGCAGGAGTTAAGAGCTTTCTGGCTAACGCCGGTTTATAAAGCTCTTAACTACTGTACCCTAAAGTACACTAACACCCATAAACTACCTATGTACCCCTAAACCGAGCTCCCCCCACACCGCCGCCACTCGATTAAAATTTTTAACCCCTAATCTGCCGACCGCCACCTACGTTATATTTATGTACCCCTAATCTGCTGCCCCTAACCCCGCCGACCCCTGTATTACATTTATTAACCCCTAACTTGCCCCCCACAACGTCGCCGCCAGCTACTTAAAATAATTAACCCCTAATCTTCCGACCGCAAATCGCCGCCACCTACGTTATCCCTATGTACCCCTAATCTGCTGCCCCTAACATCGCCGACCCCTATATTATATTTATTAACCCCTAATCTGCCCCCCTCAACGTCGCCGACACCTGCCTACACTTATTAACCCCTAATCTGCCGAGCGGACCTGAGCGCTACTATAATAAAGTTATTAACCCCTAACCCGCCTCACTAACCCTATCATAAATAGTATTAACCCCTAATCTGCCCTCCCTAACATCGCCGACACCTACCTTCAATTATTAACCCCTAATCTGCCGACCGGAGCTCACCGCTATTCTAATAAATGTATTAACCCCTAAAGCTAAGTCTAACCCTAACACTAACACCCCCCTAAGTTAAATATAATTTAAATCTAACGAAATAAATTAACTCTTATTAAATAAATGATTCCTATTTAAAGCTAAATACTTACCTGTAAAATAAATCCTAATATAGCTACAATATAAATTATAATTATATTATAGCTATTTTAGGATTAATATTTATTTTACAGGCAACTTTGTTATTATTTTAACCAGGTACAATAGCTATTAAATAGTTAAGAACTATTTAATAGTTACCTAGTTAAAATAATAAGAAATTTACCTGTAAAATAAATCCTAACCTAAGTTATAATTAAACCTAACACTACCCTATCAATAAAATAATTAAATAAACTACCTACAATTACCTACAATTAACCTAACACTACACTATCAATAAATTAATTAAACACAATTCCTACAAATAAATACAATTAAATAAACTAGCTAAAGTACAAAAAATAAAAAAGATCTAAGTTACAGAAAATAAAAAAATATTTACAAACATAATAAAAATATTACAACAATTTTAAACTAATTACACCTACTCTAAGCCCCCTAATAAAATAACAAAGCCCCCCAAAATAAAAAATTCCCTACCCTATTCTAAATTAAAAAAGTTACAAGCTCTTTTACCTTACCAGCCCTGAACAGGGCCCTTTGCGGGGCATGCCCCAAGAATTTCAGCTCTTTTGCCTGTAAAAAAAAACACATACAATACCCCCCCCCAACATTACAACCCACCACCCACATACCCCTAATCTAACCCAAACCCCCCTTAAATAAACCTAACACTAAGCCCCTGAAGATCTTCCTACCTTGTCTTCACCATACCAGGTTCACCGATCCGTCCTGAAGAGCTCCTCCGATGTCCTGATCCAAGCCCAAGCGGGGGCTGAAGAGGTCCATGATCCGGTCAAAGTCTTCATCCAAGCGGGGCAGAAGAGGATCTTCCATCCGATTGAAGTCATCATCCAGGCGGCATCTTCGATCTTCTTCCATCCGGAGCGAAGCGGCAGGATCCTGAAGACATCCAGCGTGGAACATCCATCCGGACCGACGACTGAACAACGAATGACTGTTCCTTTAAGGGACGTCATCCAAGATGGCGTCCCTCGAATTCCGATTGGCTGATAGGATTCTATCAGCCAATCGGAATTAAGGTAGGAATTTTCTGATTGGCTGATGGAATCAGCCAATCAGAATCAAGTTCAATCCGATTGGCTGATCCAATCAGCCAATCAGATTGAGCTCGCATTCTATTGGCTGTTCCGATCAGCCAATAGAATGCGAGCTCAATCTGATTGGCTGATTGGATCGGCCAATCGGATTGAACTAGATTCTGATTGGCTGATTCCATCAGCCAATCAGAAAATTCCTACCTTAATTCCGATTGGCTGATAGAATCCTATCAGCCAATCGGAATTCGAGGGACGCCATCTTGGATGACGTCCCTTAAAGGAACAGTCATTCGTCGTTCAGTCGTCGGTCCGGATGGATGTTCCGCGCTGGATGTCTTCAGGATCCTGCCGCTTCGCTCCGGATGGAAGAAGATCGAAGATGCCGCCTGGATGATGACTTCAATCGGATGGAAGATCCTCTTCTGCCCCGCTTGGATGAAGACTTTGACCGGATCATGGACCTCTTCAGCCCCCGCTTGGGCTTGGATCAGGACATCGGAGGAGCTCTTCAGGACGGATCGGTGAACCTGGTATGGTGAAGACAAGGTAGGAAGATCTTCAGGGGCTTAGTGTTAGGTTTATTTATGGGGGGTTTGGGTTAGATTAGGGGTATGTGGGTGGTGGGTTGTAATGTTGGGGGGGGGTATTGTATGTGTTTTTTTTACAGGCAAAAGAGCTGAAATTCTTGGGGCATGCCCCGCAAAGGGCCCTGTTCAGGGCTGGTAAGGTAAAAGAGCTTGTAACTTTTTTAATTTAGAATAGGGTAGGGAATTTTTTATTTTGGGGGGCTTTGTTATTTTATTAGGGGGCTTAGAGTAGGTGTAATTAGTTTAAAATTGTTGTAATATTTTTATTATGTTTGTAAATATTTTTTTATTTTCTGTAACTTAGATCTTTTTTATTTTTTGTACTTTAGCTAGTTTATTTAATTGTATTTATTTGTAGGAATTGTGTTTAATTAATTTATTGATAGTGTAGTGTTAGGTTAATTGTAGGTAATTGTAGGTAGTTTATTTAATTATTTTATTGATAGGGTAGTGTTAGGTTTAATTATAACTTAGGTTAGGACTTATTTTACAGGTAAGTTTGTTATTATTTTAACTAGGTAACTATTAAATAGTTCTTAACTATTTAATAGCTATTGTACCTGGTTAAAATAATTACAAAGTTGCCTGTAAAATAAATATTAATCCTAAAATAGCTATAATATAATTATAATTTATATTGTAGCTATATTAGGATGTATTTTACAGGTATTTAGCTTTAAATAGGAATCATTTATTTAATAAGAGTTAATTTATTTCGTTAGATAAAAATTATATTTAACTTAGGGGGGTGTTAGTGTTAGGGTTAGACTTAGCTTTAGGGGTTAATACATTTATTAGAATAGCGGTGAGCTCCGGTCGGCAGATTAGGGGTTAATAATTGAAGTTAGGTGTCGGCGATGTTAGGGAGGGCAGATTAGGGGTTAATACTATTTATGATAGGGTTAGTGAGGCGGATTAGGGGTTAATAACTTTATTATAGTAGCGCTCAGGTCCGCTCGGCAGATTAGGGGTTAATAAGTGTAGGCAGGTGTCGGCGACGTTGAGGGGGGCAGATTAGGGGTTAATAAATATAATATAGGGGTCGGCGATGTTAGGGCAGCAGATTAGGGGTACATAGGGATAACGTAGGTTGCGGCGGTTTACGGAGCGGCAGATTAGGGGTTTAAAAAAATATGCAGGGGTCAGCGATAGCGGGGGCGGCAGATTAGGGGTTAATAAGTGTAAGGCTAGGGGTGTTTAGACTCGGGGTACATGTTAGAGTGTTAGGTGCAGACGTAGGAAGTGTTTCCCCATAGGAAACAATGGGGCTGCGTTAGGAGCTGAACGCTGCTTTTTTGCAGGTGTTAGGTTTTTTTTAAGCTCAAACAGCCCCATTGTTTCCTATGGGGGAATCGTGCACGAGCACGTTTTTGAGGCCGGCCGCGTCCGTAAGCAACTCTGGTATCGAGAGTTGCATTTGCGGTAAAAATGCTCTACGCTCCTTTTTTGGAGCCTAACGCAGCATTTGTTTGAACTCTCGATACCAGAGTTAAATTTATGGTGCGGCCAGAAAAAAGCCCGCGGAGCGTTAGCAGCCCATTTACCGCCGAACTCCAAATCTAGGCCTGTATGTATTATGAATGTTGTATTACTGGATATACACACCTGTACTCTGTATGTATTATGAATAATGTATTACTGGATATACACACCTGTACTCTGTATGTATTATGTATATTAGATTACTGGAAATACACACCTGTACTCTGTATGTATTATGAATATAGATTGCTGGATATACACAACTGTACTCTGTATGTATTATGAATATAGATTGCTGGATATACACACCTGTACTCTGTATATATTATGTGTATAGATTGCTGGATATACACAAACCTGTACTCTGTATATATTATGAATATTGAATTTCTGGATATACACACCTGCACTCTGTATGTATTATGAATATTGGATTACTGGATATACACACATGTACTCTTTATGTATTATGAATATTGCAATACTGGATATACACACCTATACTCTGTATGTATTATGTATATTATATTACTGGATATACACACCTGTACTCTGTATATATTATGTGTATAGATTGCTGGATATACACAAACCTGTACTCTGTATGTATTAAATATATTGGATTACTGGATATACACACCTGTACTCTGTATGTATTATGAATATTGGATTACTGGATATACACACCTATACACTGTATGTATTATGTATATTATATTACTGGATATACACACCTGTACTCTGTATGTATTATGAATATAGATTACCACATATACACACCTGTACTCTGTATGTATTGTGTATATGGATTACTGAATTGCACACCTGTACTCTGTATGTACTATGAATATTAAATTACTGGATATACACACCTTTACTTTGTATGTATTATGTATATTGGATTACTGGATATACACACCTGTGCTCTGCATTTATTATGTATATGGATTACTGAATTACACACCTGTACTCTGTATGTATTATGAATATAGATTACTGGATATACACACATGTATTCTATATGTATTATGTTTATGGATTACTGGATATACACACCTGTACTCTGTATGTATTATGAATATTGCATTACTGTATATACACGCCTGTACTCTGTATGTATTATGTATATTGGATTACTTCATTACACACATGTACTCTGTATGTACTATGAATATTTAATTACTGGATATACACACCTTTACTCTGTATGTATTATGTATATTGGATAACTGGATATACACACCTGTACTCTGTATGTATTATGTATATGGATTACTGAATTACACACCTGTAATCTGTATGTATTATGAATATTGTATTACTGGATATACACACCTGTACTCTGTATGTATTATGAATATTGTATTACTGGATATACACACCTGTACTCTGTATATATTATGAATATGGATTACTGGATATACACACCTGTACTCTGTATGTATTATGTATATTGGATTACTGGATATACACACCTGTACTCTGTATGTATTATGAATATTGGATTACTATATATACACACTTGCACTCTGTATGTATTATAAATATTGTATTACTGGATATACTTACCTGTACTCTGTATGTATTATGAATATGGATTACTGGATATGTTTTTTGCAACATTCGAAAAACGGCACAAATTTTAACACATTCGTTCATTCGAATCGAATTTCGAATGTTTACATAACATTCTAACATTTGATTTTCGAATGTTCGGTTTTGAATTTTACGATTACATTTGAAAATATTATTTTCGAAAAATTCGAATTTAGATTGTAATAGTATTTCTAATGCTTTTTCTTCAAATGTAATATTCGAATTATGCAATATTCGAATTCGAAAAATTCAAATTTAGATTGTAATAGTATTTCTAATGCTTTTTCTTTAAATGTAATATTAGAATTATGCAATACGTGTATTCGAATTCGAAAAATTCGAATTTAGATTGTAATAGTATTTCTAATGCTTTTTCTTTAAATGTAATATTCGAATTATGCAATATTCGAATTAGAAAAATTAGAATTTATATTCGAATTAGAAAAATTCGAATTTATATGTTTGTAATAGTATTTCTAATGCTTTCTTTAAATGTAATATTCGAATTATGCAATATTCTATATGGAAACATTCGAAATGATATATTTGTATCTATTTATGTATCAATTTACTAGATTCCCGCACTACCACATGAACTATTGAACTTCTGAATAGTACTTGTTAAATAGAATGTTAAATTCGAAATTTCGAATGTGGACATTCAATATAATTATAAACATTCAAATTCGAATGTGACATTCGAAAACTAAATAACATTCGATTTTTTGAATTTTTAAGAATATTCGTTCTTATCGACATTCGGATTTACATTCGAAATTCGAAAATTTACATATTCGCCCATCCCTAATACACACCTGTACTCTGTATGTATTATAAATATTGTATTACTGGATATACACACCTGTACTCTGTATGTATTATGAATATAGATTGCTGGATATAGACACCTGTACTCTGTATGTATTATGTATATAGATTGCTCGATATACTGTACACACCTGTACTCTGTATGTATTATGATTATAGATTGCTGGATATACACACCTGTAATCTGTATGTATTATGTGTATAGATTGCTGGATATACACAAACCTGTACTCTGTATGTATTATGAATATTGAATTACTGGATATACAAACCTGCACTCTGTATGTATTATGAATGTTGTATTACTGGATATACACACCTGTACTCTGTATGTATTATGAATAATGTATTACTGGATATACACACCTGTACTCTGTATGTATTATGTATATTAGATTACTGGAAATTCACACCTGTACTCTGTATGTATTATAAATATAGATTGCTGGATATACACAACTGTACTCTGTATGTATTATGAATATAGATTGCTGGATATACACACCTGTACTCTGTATATATTATGTGTATAGATTGCTGGATATACACAAACCTGTACTCTGTATATATTATGAATATTGAATTTCTGGATATACACACCTGCACTCTGTATGTATTATGAATATTGGATTACTGGATATACACACATGTACTCTTTATGTATTATGAATATTGCAATACTGGATATACACACCTATACTCTGTATGTATTATGTATATTATATTACTGGATATACACACCTGTACTCTGTATATATTATGTGTATAGATTGCTGGATATACACAAACCTGTACTCTGTATGTATTAAATATTTTGGATTACTGGATATACACACCTGTACTCTGTATGTATTATGAATATTGGATTACTGGATATACACACCTATACACTGTATGTATTATGTATATTATATTACTGGATATACACACCTGTACTCTGTATGTATTATGAATATAGATTACCACATATACACACCTGTACTCTGTATGTATTGTGTATATGGATTACTGAATTGCACACCTGTACTCTGTATGTACTATGAATATTAAATTACTGGATATACACACCTTTACTTTGTATGTATTATGTATATTGGATTACTGGATATACACACCTGTGCTCTGCATTTATTATGTATATGGATTACTGAATTAAACACCTGTACTCTGTATGTATTATGAATATAGATTACTGGATATACACACATGTATTCTATATGTATTATGTTTATGGATTACTGGATATACACACCTGTACTCTGTATGTATTATGTATATTGCATTACTGTATATACACACCTGTACTCTGTATGTATTATGTATATTGGATTACTGGATATACACGCCTGTACTCTGTATGTATTATGTATATTGGATTACTTCATTACACACATGTACTCTGTATGTATTATGAATATGGATTACTGGATATACACACCTGTACTCTGTATGTATTATGAATGTTGGATTACTGTATATCCACACCTGTACTCTGTATGTATTATGAATATAGATTGCTGGATATACACAAACCTGTACTCTGTATGTATTATGAATATTGGATTACTGGATATACACACCTGTACTCTGTATTTATTATGAAGATGTATTACTGTATGTACACACCTGTATTCTGTATGTATTATGTATATGGATTATTGAACTACACACCTGTACTCTGTATGTACTATGAATATTGGATTAATGGATATACACACCTTTACTCTGTATGTATTATGAATATTGGATTACTGAATTACACACCTGTACTCTGTATGTATTATGAATATTGGATTAATGGATATACACACCTGTACTCTGTATGTATTATGAATATTGGTTTACTGAATTACTCACCTGTACTCTGTACGTATTATGTATATTGAATTACTGGATATACACGCCTGTACTCTGTATGTATTATGAATATGGATTACTGGATATACACACCTGTACTCTGTATGTATTATGTATATTAGATTACTGGATATACACACCTGTACTCTGTATGTATTATGTATATTGGATTACTGGATATACACACCTGTACTCTGTATGTATTATGAATATAAATTACTATATATACACACCTGTACTCTGTATTTTGCATATGTATTACTGGATAGACACACCTGTACTCTGTATGTATTATGAATATGTATTACTGGTTACACACACCTGTACTCTGTATGTATTATGAATATGGATTACTTTATATACACACCTGTACTCTGTATGTCTTATGAATATTGGATTACTGAATCATCACCTGTACTCTGTATGTATTATGAATATTTTATTAGTGAATATACACACATATACTCTGTATGTATTATGTATATTGGCTTACTGGATATACACACCTTTACTCTGTATGTATTATGAATATTGTATTACTGGATATACACACCTGTACTCTGTATGTATTATAAATATAAGGTTACTGTATATACACACCTGTACTCTTTATGTATTATGAATATTGGATTACTGAATTATCACCTGTACTCTGTATGTATTATGAATATTTCTCCTGTTAAGTGTAGTCAGTCCACGGGTCATCCATTACTTATGGGATATTAACTCCTCCCCAACAGGAAGTGCAAGAGGATCACCCAAGCAGAGCTGCTATATAGCTCCTCCCCTCTACGTCACACCCAGTCATTCTCTTGCACCCAACTAATAGATAGGATGTGTGAGAGGACTGTGGTGATTAAACTTAGTTTTTATATCTTCAATCAAAAGTTTGTTATTTTAAACGGCACCGGAGTGTGTTGTTTCTTCTCAGGCAGCATTTGAAGAAGAATCTACCTGAGTTTTGTGTATGATCTTAGCAGACGTAACTAAGATCCATTTGCTCAAAAAACAAGAGTCTGGACTAAGTCTAACCCTCTTAGCCTCTCTAAATAAGACTGATATCTCCCTACTCAGTCCACTAAAGAAAACAAAAACTTGGGTGTAAGAGAGGCGCTGTGTAAACAGCTGAGAGAACCAACAATAGCTAAAAGAGTTTAAATAAAAATATCTCAATATGTATAATACAATGTATCGTAAAATTAGATATATATCAATATGTATAATAAAAAACAAACATAGAAAGGGATAATATAAGCTAGTTTAATAAAAAGCAATAATAAATAACAATAGTAAGTTGTGGCCACAACTAAATAAAATGATGAAGAAAAATTAGCAGCATAGATTTACAATTCACAATTCAAACGCTATTAATTAACTATGACAGTTCAGCGATGTAATATCACTTAGATAAGGTGCAATACTAAGCCTCCTGTAAGTAAATAAAACTGAAATAATTGGCTTGTAATTTCTCCGATAATGTCCGTATGTGATTTAAAACTGGTGAGTTAGGGTATCCTTTGTGAACGGGACTATTTCATTCACAAAGGATACCCTAACTCACCAGTTTTAAATCACATACGGACATTATCGGAGAAATTACAAGCCAATTATTTCAGTTTTATTTACTTACAGGAGGCTTAGTATTGCACCTTATCTAAGTGATATTACATCGCTGAACCGTCATAGTTAATTAATAGCGTTTGAATTGTGAATTGTAAATCTATGCTGCTAATTTTTCTTCATCATTTTATTTAGTTGTGGCCACAACTTACTATTGTTATTTATTATTGCTTTTTATTAAATTAGCTTATATTATCCCTTTCTATGTTTGTTTTTTATTATACATATTGATATATATCTAATTTTACGATACATTGTATTATACATATTGAGATATTTTTATTTAAACTCTTTTAGCTATTGTTGGTTCTCTCAGCTGTTTACACAGCTCCTCTCTTACACCCAAGTTTTTAAGATCCATTTGCTGTTCTCGGCCATTCTGAGGAGTGAGGTAACTTCAGAACAGGGGACAGCGGGCAGGTTCACCTGCAAAGAGGTATGTTGCAGTATATTATTTTCTAAGGAATGGAATTGACTGAGAAAATACTGCTAATACTGATATAATGTAAGTACAGCCTTAAATGCAGTAGTAGCAACTGGTATCAGGCTGATATGTATGTATGTTTACACTTAAGTATTTCTGGGGAATGGCACTTCACTGGGAAAATACTGTATGCATATAACTTTTAGCCTAACTTGCAGTGTGAGCGACTAGCAGCAGGCTTTTAATGACATTTCATAAATTAGATTTTAAACGTTTGCTGGCATGTTAAATCGTTTAATTATCTGAGGTACTTGGTGAAAAATTGCTTTGGGCGTTATTTTCCACATGGCTGTCGTTTGTTTTGAATTAAAACAGTTTACTGAGCTTCCCTCACTGTTGTATTGTGAGTGGGAGGGGCCTATTTTGGCGCTTTTACTACGCATTAGAAATTCAGTCACAGTCTGCCTTCTTCTCCCTGCATGATCCAGGACGTCTCTACAGAGCTCAGGGGTCTTCAAAACTAGTTTTGAGGGAGGTAATCACTCACAGCAGACCTGTGAGACTGTGCTTTGACTGTGATAAAAACGCTTATATTTTCAATTGTTATCCGTTTTTTCTGATATTAAGGGTTAATCATCCATTGCTAATGAGTGCAATCCTTTGCTAAATTTATGCATTTACTGTGAAAATTTGGTTTCTATAACTAAAGTATTTCCAAGCTTGCTAGTCTAATTGCTAGTTTGTTTAAGCATGTCTGACACAGAGGAATCTCTTTGTGCAATATGTTCAAAAGCCAAGGTGGAGCCCAATAGAAATTTATGTACTAATTGCATTGATGCTACTTTAAATAAAAGCCAATCTGTACATGTTAAGCAACATTCACCAGACAACGAGGGGGAAGTTATGCCGACTAACTTGCCTCACGTGTCAGTACCTGCATCTCCCGCTCAGGAGGTACGTGATATTGTAACGCCAAGTACATCAGGGCGGCCATTACAAATCACTTTACAAGACATGGCTAATGTTATGACTGAAGTTTTGTCTAAATTGCCTGAACTTAGGGGTAAACGAGATCACTCTGGGGTGAGAACAGAGTGCGCTGATAATGCTAGGGCCATGTCTGATACTGCGTCACAATTTGCAGAACATGAGGACGGAGAGCTTCATTCTGCGGGTGACGGATCTGATCCAAATAAACTGGATTCAGACATTTCAAATTTTAACTTTAAGCTGGAAAACCTCTGTGTATTACTAGGGGAGGTGTTAGCGGCTCTGAATGATTGTAACACAGTTGCAATCCCAGAGAAAATGTGTAGGTTGGATAAATATTTTGCGGTACCGACGAGTACTGACGTTTTTCCTATACCTAAGAGACTTACTGAAATTGTTACTAAGGAGTGGGATAGACCCGGTGTGCCTTTCTCACCCCCTCCTATATTCAGAAAAATGTTTCCAATAGACGCCACCACACGGGACTTATGGCAAACGGTCCCTAAGGTGGAGGGAGCAGTTTCTACTTTAGCTAAGCGTACCACTATCCCGGTGGAGGATAGCTGTGCCTTTTCAGATCCAATGGATAAAAAGTTAGAGGGTTACCTTAAGAAAATGTTTGTTCAACAAGGTTTTATATTGCAACCCCTTGCATGCATTGTGCCTGTCACGGCTGCGGCAGCATTTTGGTTTGAGTCTCTGGAAGAGACCCTTGACTCAGCTCCATTAGATGAGATTACACACAAGCTTAAAACCCTTAAGCTAGCTAATTCATTTATTTCTGATGCCGTAGTACATTTAACTAAACTTACGGCTAAGAATTCCGGATTCGCCATTCAGGCGCGCAGAGCGCTGTGGCTAAAATCCTGGTCAGCTGATGTAACTTCTAAATCTAAATTACTTAACATACCTTTCAAGGGGCAGACATTATTCGGGCCCGGTTTGAAAGAAATTATCACTGATATTACGGGAGGTAAAGGCCATGCCCTGCCTCAAGACAGAGCCAAACTAAGGGCTAGACAGTCTAATTTTCGTGCCTTTCGTAACTTCAAGGCAGGAGCAGCATCAACTTCCTCTGCTCCAAAACAGGAAGGAGCTGTTGCTCGCTACAGACAAGGCTGGAAACCTAACCAGACCTGGAACAAGGGCAAGCAGGCCAGAAAACCTGCTGCTGCCCCTAAGACAGCATGAAGTGAGGGCCCCCGATCCGGAAACGGATCTAGTGGGGGGCAGACTCTCTATCTTCGCCCAGGCTTGGGCAAGAGATGTCCAGGATCCCTGGGCGTTGGAGATCATATCTCAGGGATATCTTCTGGACTTCAAAGCTTCTCCTCCACAAGGGAGATTTCACCTTTCAAGGTTGTCAACAAACCAGATAAAGAAAGAGGCGCTGTGTACAAGACCTTTTACTAATGGGAGTGATCCACCCAGTTCCGCGGTCGGAACACGGACAAGGGTTTTACTCAAATCTGTTTGTGGTTCCCAAAAAAGAGGGAACCTTCAGACCAATATTGGATTTAAAGATCCTAAACAAATTCCTAAGAGTTCCATCGTTCAAGATGGAAACTATTCGGACAATCTTACCCATGATCCAAAGAGGTCAGTACATGACCACTGTGGATTTAAAGGATGCCTACCTTCACATACCGATTCACAAAGAACATTACCAGTATCTAAGGTTTGCCTTCCTAGACAGGCATTACCAGTTTGTAGCTCTTCCCTTCGGGTTGGCTACGGCTCCAAGAATCTTTACAAAGGTTCTGGGCTCTCTTCTGGCGGTACTAAGACCGCGAGGAATTTCGGTAGCTCCGTACCTAGACGACATTCTGATACAAGCGTTAAGCTTCCAAACTGCCAAGTCTCATACAGAGTTAGTACTGGCATTTCTAAGGTCGCATGGGTGGAAAGTGAACGAGGAGAAGAGTTCTCTCTTACCACTTACAAGAGTTCCCTTCTTGGGGACTCTTATAGATTCTGTAGAAATGAAAATTTACCTGACAGAGGACAGGTTAACAAAACTTCTAAATGCTTGCTGTGTCCTTCATTCCATTCAACACCCGTCAGTGGCTCAATGCATGGAGGTAATCGGCTTAATGGTAGCGGCAATGGACATAGTTCCTTTTGCACGCATGCATCTCAGACCGCTGCAATTGTGCATGCTAAGTCAGTGGAATGGGGATTACTCAGATTTGTCCCCTATGCTGAATCTGGATCAAGAGACCAGAGATTCTCTTCTATGGTGGCTTTCTCGGCTACATCTGTCCAGGGGGATGCCCTTCAGCAGGCCAGACTGGACAATTGTAACAACAGACGCCAGCCTACTAGGTTGGGGCGCTGTCTGGAATTCCCTGAAGGCTCAGGTATCATGGACTCAGGAGGAGAGTCACCTTCCAATAAACATTCTGGAATTGAGAGCAGTTCTCAATGCCCTTCTGGCTTGGCCTCAGTTAGCAACTCTGAGGTTCATCAGGTTTCAGTCGGACAACATCACGACTGTGGCTTACATCAACCATCAGGGAGGGACAAGGAGTTCCCTAGCGATGATGGAAGTATCAAAGATAATTCGCTGGGCAGAGTCTCACTCTTGCCACCTGTCAGCGATCCACATCCCAGGCGTGGAGAACTGGGAGGCGGATTTCCTAAGTCGCCAGACTTTTCATCCGGGGGAGTGGGAACTTCATCCGGAGGTCTTTGCCCAAATACTTCGACGTTGGGGCAAACCAGATATGGATCTCATGGCGTCTCGCCAGAACGCCAAGCTTCCTTGTTACGGGTCCAGGTCCAGGGACCCGGGAGCGGTCCTGATAGATGCTTTGACAGCACCTTGGACCTTCAGGATGGCTTATGTGTTTCCACCCTTCCCGATGCTTCCTCGCTTGATTGCCAGGATCAAACAGGAGAAAGCATCGGTGATTCTAATAGCGCCTGCGTGGCCACGCAGGACCTGGTATGCAGATCTAGTGGACATGTCATCCTGTCCACCTTGGTCTCTGCCTCTGAGACAGGACCTTCTAATTCAGGGTCCTTTCAAACATCAAAATCTAATTTCTCTGAAGCTGACTGCATGGAAATTGAACGCTTGATTTTATCAAAGCGTGGATTTTCGGAGTCAGTAATTGATACCTTAATACAGGCTAGGAAACCTGTTACCAGGAAAATTTACCATAAGATATGGCGTAAATACTTACACTGGTGCGAATCCAAGAGTTACTCATGGAGTAAGGTTAGGATTCCTAGGATATTGTCTTTTCTACAAGAAGGTTTAGAAAAGGGGTTCTTTGCAAGTTCTTTAAAGGGACAGATCTCAGCTCTGTCCATCCTTTTACACAAACGTCTGTCAGAAGTTCCAGACGTTCAGGCTTTTTGTCAGGCTTTGGCTAGGATTAAGCCTGTGTTTAAGACTGTAGCTCCACCGTGGAGCTTAAACTTAGTTCTTAACGTTTTACAGGGTGTTCCGTTTGAACCCCTTCATTCCATTGATATCAAGCTGTTATCTTGGAAAGTTCTGTTTTTAATGGCTATTTCCTCGGCTCGTAGAGTCTCTGAGTTATCAACCTTACATTGTGATTCTCCTTATCTGATTTTTCATTCAGATAAGGTAGTTCTGCGTACTAAACCTGGGTTCTTACCTAAGGTAGTCACTAACAAGAATATCAATCAAGAGATTGTTGTTCCATCATTGTGCCCTAACCCTTCTTCAAAGAAGGAACGACTTCTGCACAATCTAGACGTAGTCCGTGCCCTGAAATTTTATTTACAGGCAACTAAAGATTTTCGCCAAACTTCTTCCCTGTTTGTCGTTTATTCTGGACAGAGGAGAGGTCAAAAAGCATCTGCTACCTCTCTCTCTTTTTGGCTTCGTAGCATAATATGTTTAGCCTATGAGACTGCTGGACAGCAACCTCCTGAAAGGATTACAGATCATTCTACTAGAGCTGTGGCTTCCACTTGGGCCTTTAAGAATGAGGCCTCTGTTGAACAGATTTGCAAGGCTGCAACTTGGTCTTCTCTTCATACTTTTTCCAAATTTTACAAATTTGACACTTTTGCTTCTTCGGAGGCTGTTTTTGGGAGAAAGGTTCTTCAGGCAGTGGTTCCTTCCATATAAAGATCCTGCCTGTCCCTCCCGTCATCCGTGTACTTTAGCTTTGGTATTGGTATCCCATAAGTAATGGATGACCCGTGGACTGACTACACTTAACAGGAGAAAACATAATTTATGCTTACCTGATAAATTCCTTTCTCCTGTAGTGTAGTCAGTCCACGGCCCGCCCTGTTTTTTATGGCAGGTCTAAATTTTAAATTATATTCCAGTCACCACTGCACCCTATAGTTTCTCCTTTCTCGTTTGGTTTTCGGTCGAATGACTGGGTGTGACGTAGAGGGGAGGAGCTATATAGCAGCTCTGCTTGGGTGATCCTCTTGCACTTCCTGTTGGGGAGGAGTTAATATCCCATAAGTAATGGATGACCCGTGGACTGACTACACTTAACAGGAGAAAACATAATTTATGCTTACCTGATAAATTCCTTTCTCCTGTAGTGTAGTCAGTCCACGGCCCGCCCTGTTTTTTATGGCAGGTCTAAATTTTAAATTATATTCCAGTCACCACTGCACCCTATAGTTTCTCCTTTCTCGTTTGGTTTTCGGTCGAATGACTGGGTGTGGCGTAGAGGGGAGGAGCTATATAGCAGCTCTGCTTGGGTGATCCTCTTGCACTTCCTGTTGGGGAGGAGTTAATATCCCATAAGTAATGGATGACCCGTGGACTGACTACACTACAGGAGAAAGGAATTTATCAGGTAAGCATAAATTATGTTTTTATTAGTGGATATACACACATATACTCTGTATGTATTATGTATATTGGCTTACTGGATATACACACCTTTACTCTGTATTGTATTATGAATATTGGATTACTGAATTACACACCTGTACTCTGTATGTTTTATGAATATTGTATTACTGGATATACACACCTGTACTCTGTATGTATTCTGAATATTGGTTTACTGAATTACACACCTGTACTCTGTATGTATTATGTATATTGCATTACTGTATATACACACCTGTACTCTGTATGTATTATGAATATTGGATTACTGGATATACACACCTGTACTCTGTATGTATTATGAATATTGTATTACTGGATATACACACCTGTACTCTGTATGTATTATGAATATTGGATTACTGAATTACACACCTGTACTTTGTATGTATTATGTATATTGGATTACTGTATATACACACCTATACTCTGTATGTATTATGAATATTGGATTACTGTATATACACACCTGTACTCTGTATGTATTATGAATATTGGATTACTGTATATACACACCTGTACTCTGTACGAATTATGAATATTGGATTACTGAATTACACACCTGTACTCTGTATGTATTATGAATATAGATGGCTGGATATACACACCTGTACTCTGTATGTATTATGTATATGGATTACTGGATATACACACCTGTACTCTGTATGTATTATGAATATTGGATTACTGTATATACACACCTGTACTCTGTATATATTATGAATATGGATTACTGGATATACACACCTGTACTCTGTATGTATTATGTATATTGGATTAATGGATATACACACCTGTACTCTGTATGTATTATGTATATTGGATTACTGAATTACACACCTGTACTCTGTATGTATTATGAATATTGGATTACTGGATATACACACCTGTACTCTATATTTATTATGAATATTGGATTACTGGATATACACACCTGTACTCTGTATGTATTATGAATATTGGATTACTGGATATACACACCTGTACTCTGTATGTATTATGAATATTGGATTCAAGACAGTAAATAAACAAGTTAAAGGCCGGGAGTGTGAAGCTGGTTACAGTTTATTCAGCAATACCAAATACAAATAAGTGGTCATTCAAAAAGAGGACTGACGCGTTTAGCACATGCTCACATGTGCTCGAGGGTTTTCTCGTCTGAGAGGGTTCATCAGAAGAAGTTGTCCTATTCGACTCACTTCCTGGTTCCGGACCGACATAACAACTGGTTGGTCTCACAACGCACTTGGCAGATACGAACTCTCTGTACACCTCTCCATTGGTGATAAGATAAGTACTGTACTTACCAATAATACTTTGGGACTAAGCCTAGTAATACCTGTGTTAAACTTACCATCTTCCAATATACTGGACTTACAGTGTCTTACCATTAGGACTTCCAATTGGAGGACTTTTATTTCATGGGACTTTTTGCTCTCTTGTGAAACATTTCACAAATATTGCTATTATTATTTAAATAGTCTCTTATCATTATTACCATTGTAAATGACATGTTTGCTTGTTTTTTGAATATTGGAATACTGGATATACACACCTGTACTCTGTATTTATTATGACTATTGGAGTACTAGATATATACACCTGTACTCTTTTTTTTTTTTATTTTATTTTTTTTTAAATATAATTTTTATTGATTTTTCATATCATAACTATGTTTTATACAAAGGCCCAAAATAATACAAAAAACAAGAACAAAGGAAAAAAAAAGAATAACATTTCTGGTATAATAACATACAGCTCTATTTTCCATATCGTGATGTCTATCTTCCATATATCTGACAGTACCATATAAATTCAGTTATTCTACTGTAACTCGGAACAAGACATCTGCTATATCTGGATATATATTAATTATTCCTATTACCTAACTCCTATACTATTATCTCATTTCCAATAGGATCCATTGTAGAGATAGGATCTTTGCACATAAAAAGGGAAGAAGAACAGGGGGCACTGGCAGGTCGAACTGGGAATGGAAATTCCTGAGGAAACATGGCAGAATATCCTCCTGCAGACATCTAAGTCCTCATCTCTGCCCAGAATATTAGAATTGAACCACAAGGTACTATTCCGTTGGTACCTCACCCCTGAGAGAGTTAAGCAAATATACCCGGGGGTGGGTGCCACTTGTTGGAGGGGATGTGGGGAAACGGGCACGATGCTCCACATCTGGTGGCTCTGCCGTCTTCTGCGCCCTTTCTGGAGGGAACTCGAGGCGTTGTTTGCGAATCTTCTGGGTACCACATTCAGGCTGTCTCCCCTAACTGCGCTGCTAAACCACAAACAGGACATAGAGTGCAAATGCAAATTTAGATGGAAAGTATTGCAGATAGGTCTAAATAGCGCCAAGACACTCATAGCCCGCAAATGGAAGTCAGCCAGCGTCCCCACAGAGCAGGAGTGGGTTCACTACACCTCTGAACTTTTGTCAGCCGAGGAGTACTCTTATTACAGCAGGGGCAACGAGGCCTCCTTCCGTGAAGTCCAGTTCTATTGGGAGTCTCTGTCAGGTAGTTTTATGGCAAATGCAAAGTCCCCCCCCCCACACAAACCGACTAGACCTTCCCTCCCCCCCCTTCCCCCCCCCTTCTCCTATTTCCCCCATTGTATACTTAAAATATATTGGCTGCAGGAATCAATGAGGCACTGTTTGCATATGTTAATCACTATATACTGTTTACTAATGTCATGTATGTAGATTTGGATAGTCCACTGATAGAATAAACCTAGGCACGGGGGTACTGCCCAGGGGTGTCTCTCCTCTCACCTTGACTTGCCCGGCGGGAGTGGTTTTCATTTTAAGCCTGGTTCACTTCAGAGAGTAAGTGATGGACAATAACTATGGACTTCACAATAGACACTCCTACTTGTTGGGGCCATGGGTGATTGAATTTTGTTATCTTTGGGCAGTGCGCCACCCTGTACAGTTTCCAAATCTCTAATAAAAGTTTTTCAAAAAAAAAAAAAAAAAGGGAAGAAGAAAAAAAAAAAAAAAAAAAAAAAAAAGGGGATCACTCCCCAACCAACCTCCGCCGCCCCTCCCCTCCTCATCACCGTTCCAAAATCAACACCCCATGCACTAGGGAAATTTCCGCCCAATATTTGTAATTGTACATATGCAGTATCCCTAAGTGGTTTAACCAACATAATTTGTGTTTCAAGTGGGAGTGATAAAATAAATCTTTCCCATTGTTTAAAGAACTCAGCTAACCATCTGTCTGTCGGGTTTTGTAAGTTTATCTGATCATGCATAAGTTGCATTGTCAAAACATTCTTAAGTTCTTTCAAATTCGGAGCATTTTTGGATTTTCAGGCTTTCAATATCATAATACGTCCCAGTAATATTACCATGTTGATTAACCTAACGTTCCTGCAGGTTACTTGTGACTGCACCAAGAAAATTACATCTATCGCGTGTATATGGTAATCTAAACTAAGAGATGATCGAATCCAATATGCTACTTTCAACCAAAATTGATTGATCTTTGGGCAGGCCCAAAAACAGTGCATAAGGTCTGCTTTAACAGCAAAACACTTAGGACATAGACTCAATACCTTGTACCAGCTAGACAGTCTAGCGGGAGTCACATAAGACATAAAAAATATCTTGATCTGTGATTCTCTCCATGATGTCAGCACCCAGCTTTTATTTATAATTTTAAATGTATTTATTATAGTTTGTTCATTTACTTCAGGCACAAATCTAGTCCATTTTGCTACAATATATTCCCTTTGATCAATAGAGGGTTTCAAGTTAAGATAGCCATAAAACGGAGCTATCGAATAAAGACCCCTTTGAAAATTATTAATTTGGGGTTGAAACGGAAAAGTCCACTCCCTGCCATATTTTTGCCTAAGCTCCAGTATAAAATGCCTTAACTGCAAATATGCATAAAACTCTTTATTTAAGAGACCGAATTGCTGTCTTAATTCGGCAAAAGATAATAATGAGGAGTCTGATTTAACCATTTGTGCAACATATATCAGTCCTTTTAGGGACCATAGTCTGAATACCTCTGTTGAAAGTCCCGGGACAAAGTTTGGGTTCCCTGTAATAGGTAGATACTTGGATACATAAGGCGAACATTCTGAAAGGACGCAGAATCTTTGCCATGCGACAATAATGTTTCTAAATGTTATAAGAAAAAAAAGTGCAGAGGGAAGGGCCGTCATTGGGCAGTGTAAAATAGCATCCAATCGGAACGGCTTCACTAAAGCAGTTTCCCAAGGAGCTGCTGCAACCTGGTCTTGTTCAGTTAACCAGTCAACTGCAACCTTGACGTGAGCAGCTAAACTATAATAATATAAATTCGGAAGAGACAGACCGGCCGCATCCTTATTACACATAAGCCGTATAGCCGAAATGTGGGTTCTAGCACCTTTCCATAGAAAATTTGAACATGCCTTATTGTATCTGTTTATATCTGTCTTCTTAATCGGGATCGGAATATTTTGAATAAGATAAAATACCTTAGGGAACAAGATGGTTTTTATAAGGGTAACTCTCGCTGATAAAGAAATAGGTAAGTTTTTCCAATCTTAAGGAGTTAGGATAGAAACAACCAGCGCCTCCAATTAGGCTTAAATCCCCAAAAAAGGAGTTAGTATAATTTCTTAAAATTTAGGTATGATATAATTTCTTGAAATAAATGTAATATGTAGAAAAAACTTTCTCTTTAAAATGTTTTATTTGCATATAATGATTATTATAAATTCACAGGACAGAATAAAATAACAATTACTATATTTAATCAAAATGCCCAAATCAAATAAAATAATGGTTGGCCAACCTTATATGATACAGTTTAATCCATATAGATATCGCAGGCTAGGGTAAAAACATAAACAGCATATGAAGCATAAAAATTCTCCCTAATTCAAGTATTAAAAGTACAACTAAAACTGTTTCCTTCTCTATATCGCAATCGCAATATGGTTTTTAGCACTCCGTGAGTGTATGACCTGAATAATTTTGTACAGCAGTACTGTGAGTCTTTGTAGTGGTGTTTTACCCAACAAATATAAATAATGATAAATCTTTCCTTGAGCGTATAGTTGCTCTTTATGTCTGTGTTTATCGGAAGTCTTGGAGCAAATAATATTGCAATTTCCAAAGATAGGTACCTGGGTTTGGTGGACAAGTGCACTTGTTCCTTAGATCCTTCGATAGGTAGAATCACCTGGTCCGTTGTTTGTTTGTGGTTCTCGCCGGTTATGGAGCCGTCAGTTCGGCGTTCTCCCACTGTGTGAACAGAGTCCGCGCCTTCTCCAGAAGGGGCTCTGATTGGTTCACTTCTTGGGGGTGTTGTCTCTCTCTCTGAGTAGACGGCTCTGCGGCTCTGCAGCTTGTAATCCTGTATCGGTCTGTGGGTCTCTGTATGGAGTAGTTTAGCAACGCGTTTCCGCTGAACTTAATCAGCCTTTCTCAAGCTATCACTCCATGTTCTTACTGAGATTTATATATCCGGTTCATTGCTTCCATTGGATAGTTCCTATCTAGATTAATTTGATTATAAAACTTATGTATAAACAGCATTAATAACGGTGAATAAAAGATTTAGTATCTAATTGGGCATTTTGATCAATGATATATTTAGACTGGGATCCTAATAATCGAGATATCTTTGACTTTACTAAAAAAAGGGGAAATTAATAGAAACTCGAGGAAAAATGACTATGGACAAAATTACATCTTTTTTAGTTTATATATTACAGTATTTTCAAAACTTCGTTTCTTGCAGGGAATAAAAATTTGTAGATGCAACTAAATCAAGTCTCTCACTTTTTGTTTCTTTTGTTAGTATAATTATCCATTCGTTATTACTATTCATTGATTTTTTTAGAAAAAGTTTTTTTTTTTTTTTAAATTCTTGCATTTAGACATCTAATATATGTGTGGATTTTTTTATTTTATTTTATTTGTACCAAGGCTAAGAATTTAGAAAGCAGTTTAGACTAAAGTCTAGGTTTAGACCTTTTGGTTTTAGTGTTTGGAGTTCGAAAATCCACTTCGCCTCTTTCTGTAGAAGTGTGTTTGATAAGTTCCCACCTCTTTTTTTCTCATTTAGGCCTAGATTTAGAGTTCGGCGTTAGCCGTGAAAACCAGCGTTAGAGGCTCCTAACGCTGGTTTTAGGCTACCGCCGGTATTTGGAGTCACTCAAAATAGGGTCTAACGCTCACTTTTCAGCAGCGACTTTTCCATACCGCAGATCCCCTTACGTCAATTGCGTATCCTATCTTTTCAATGGGATCTTCCTAACGCCGGTATTTAGAGTCGTTTCTGAAGTGAGCGTTAGAGCTCTAACGACAAAACTCCAGCCGCAGGAAAAAAGCAGGAGTTAAGAGCTTTCTGGGCTAACGCCGGTTCATAAAGCTCTTAACTACTGTACCCTAAAGTACACTAACACCCATAAACTACCTATGCACCCCTAAACTGAGGTCCCCCCACATCGCCGCAACTCGATTAAATTTTTTTAACCCCTAATCTGCCGACCGCCACCTACGTTATACTTATGTACCCCTAATCTGCTGCCCCTAACCCCGCCGACCCCTGTATTATATTTATTAACCCCTAACCTGCCCCCCACAACGTCGCCGCAAGCTACTTACAATAATTAACCCCTAATCTGCCGACCGCAAAGCGCCGCCACCTACGTTATCCTTATGTACCCCTAATCTGCTGCCCCTAACACCGCCGACCCCTATATTATATTTATTAACCCCCCCTAATCTGCCCCCCTCAACGTCGCCGACACCTGCCTACACTTATTAACCCCTAATCTGCCGAGCGGACCTGAGCGCTACTATAATAAAGTTATTAACCCCTAATCCGCCTCACTAACCCTATCATAAATAGTATTAACCCCTAATCTGCCCTCCCTAACATCGCCGACACCTAACTTCAATTATTAACCCCTAATCTGATGACCGGAGCTCATTGCTACTATAATAAATGGATTAACCCCTAAAGCTAAGTCTAACCCTAACACTAACAGCCCCCTAAGTTAAATATAATTTAAATCTAACGAAATTAATTAACTCTTATTAAATAAATTATTCCTATTTAAAGCTAAATACTTACCTGTAAAATTAATCCTAATATAGCTACAATATAAATTATAATTACATTGTAGCTATTTTAGGATTAATATTTATTTTACAGGCAACTTTGTAATTATTTTAACCAGGTACAATAGCTATTAAATAGTTAAGAACTATTTAATAGTTACCTAGTTAAAATAATAACAAAATTACCTGTAAAATAAGTCCTAACCTAAGTTATAATTAAACCTAACACTACCCTATCAATAAATTAATTAAATAAAATACCTACAATTACCTACAATAAAACCTAACACTACACTATCAATAAATAAATTAAATACAATTTCTACAAATAACTACAATTACATAAACTAACTAAAGTACAAAAAATAAAAAAGAACTAAGTTACAAAAAATAAAAAAATATTTACAAACATAAGAAAAATATTACAACAATTTTAAACTAATTACACCTACTCTAAGCCCCCTAATAAAATAACAAAGACCCCCAAAATTTTGCCTGTAAAAAAAAACATACAATACCCCCCCCAACATTACAACCCACCACCCACATACCCCTAATCTAACCCAAACCCCCCTTAAATAAACCTAACACTAAGCCCCTGAAGATCTTCCTACCTTGTCTTCACCTCAACAGGTATCACCGATCTGTCCTGGCATCCGGTGCTGAAGAGGTCCAGAAGAGGCTCCAAAGTCTTCCTCCTATCCGGCAAGAAGAGGACATCCGGACCGGCAAACATCTTCATCCAAGCGGCATCTTTGATCTTCTTCCATCCGGTGCGGAGCGGGTCCATGTTGAAGCAGCCGACGCGGATCCATCCTCTTCTTCCGGCGTCTCCCGACGAATGACGGTTCCTTTAAGGGACGTCATCCAAGATGGCGTCCCTCGAATTCCGATTGGCTGATAGGATTCTATCAGCCAATCGGAATTAAGGTAGGAATATTCTGATTGGCTGATGGAATCAGCCAATCAGAATCAAGTTCAATCCGATTGGCTGATCCAATCAGCCAATCAGATTGAGCTCGCATTCTATTGGCTGATCGGAACAGCCAATAGAATGCGAGCTCAATCTGATTGGCTGATCAAATCAGCCAATCGGATTGAACTTGATTCTGATTGGCTGATTCCATCAGCCAATCAGAATATTCCTACCTTAATTCCGATTGGCTGATAGAATCCTATCAGCCAATCGGAATTCGAGGGACGCCATCTTGGATGATGTCCCTTAAAGGAACCGTCATTCTTCAGTTGGACGTCGCCGGAAGAAGATGGGTCCGCGGTGGAGGTCTTCAGGATGGAGCCGGTCGTCATCGGATGAAGATAGAAGATGCCGCTTGGATCAAGATGGTTGCCGGTCCGGATCGCCTCTTCTTCCCGGATAGGATGAAGACTTTGGAGCCTCTTCTGGACCTCTTCAGCCACCGGATGATGGATCGCCAGCCCCCGCTTGGGTTGGATGAAGATTTTGGAGCCAGGACGGATCGGTGATACCTGGTGAGGTGAAGACAAGGTAGGATGATCTTCAGGGGCTTAGTGTTAGGTTTATTTAAGGGGGGTTTGGGTTAGATTAGGGGTATGTGGGTGGTGGGTTGTAATGTTGGGGGGGGGTATTGTATGTTTTTTTTACAATCAAAAGAGCTGATTTTCTTGGGGCATGCCCCGCAAAGGGCCCTGTTCAGGGCTGGTAAGGTAAAAGAGCTTTTAAATTTATTAATTTAGAATAGGGTAGGGCATTTTTTTATTTTGGGGGTCTTTGTTATTTTATTAGGGGGCTTAGAGTAGGTGTAATTAGTTTAAAATTGTTGTAATATTTTTCTTATGTTTGTAAATATTTTTTTATTTTTTGTAACTTAGTTCTTTTTTATTTTTTGTACTTTAGTTAGTTTATGTAATTGTAGTTATTTGTAGAAATTGTATTTAATTTATTTATTGATAGTGTAGTGTTAGGTTTTATTGTAGGTAATTGTAGGTATTTTATTTAATTAATTTATTGATAGGGTAGTGTTAGGTTTAATTATAATTTAGGTTAGGACTTATTTTACAGGTAATTTTGTTATTATTTTAACTAGGTAACTATTAAATAGTTCTTAACTATTTAATAGCTATTGTACCTGGTTAAAATAATTACAAAGTTGCCTGTAAAATAAATATTAATCCTAAAATAGCTACAATGTAATTATAATTTATATTGTAGCTATATTAGGATTAATTTTACAGGTAAGTATTTAGCTTTAAATAGGAATAATTTATTTAATAAGAGTTAATTAATTTCGTTAGATGTAAATTATATTTAAGTTAGGGGGGTGTTAGTGTTAGGGTTAGACTTAGCTTTAGGGGTTAATCCATTTATTATAGTAGCGGTGAGCTCCGGTCGTCAGATTAGGGGTTAATAATTAAAGTTAGGTGTCGGCGATGTTAGGGAGGGCAGATTAGGGGTTAATACTATTTATGATAGGGTTAGTGAGGCGGATTAGGGGTTAATAACTTTATTATAGTAGCGCTCAGGTCCGCTCGGCAGATTAGGGGTTAATAAGTGTAGGCAGGTGTCGGCGACGTTGAGGGGGGCAGATTAGGGGTTAATAAATATAATATAGGGGTCGGCGGTGTTAGGGGCAGCAGATTAGGGGTACATAGGGATAATGTAAGTTGCGGTGGTTTACGGAGCGGCAGATTAGGGGTTAATAATATAATGCAGGGGTCAGCGATAGCGGGGGCGGCAGATTAGGGGTTAGTAAGTGTAAGGTTAGGGGTGTTTAGACTCGGGGTACATGTTAGAGTGTTAGGTGCAGACGTAGGAAGTGTTTCCCCATAGGAAACAATGGGGCTGCGTTAGGAGCTGAACGCTGCTTTTTTGCAGGTGTTAGTTTTTTTTTCAGCTCAAACAGCCCCATTGTTTCCTATGGGAGAATCGTGCACAAGCACGTTTTTGAGGCTGGCCGCGTCCGTAAGCAACTCTGGTATCGAGAGTTGCATTTGCGGTAAAAATGCTCTACGCTCCTTTTTTGGAGCCTAACGCAGCATTTTTTTGGACTCTCGATACCAGAGTTAATTTTATGGTGCGGCCAGAAAAAAGCCCGCATAGCGTTAACAGCCCATCTACCGCCAAACTCCAAATCTAGGCCTTAGTTTGGTAATCACTGTAAAGCTAAAGAATTTCAAGTTATTATTACAACACGTTCTAAAGTGTTTGGCTACCGGTAGATCTTTATTCCTCTCTTTCTCTGAATTTTCTATTGAGTTTAGATGTTCTCTTATTCTCTCTCTGACTGATCTTTCTGTCTCTCCTGTGTATTGTTTTCCACATTTTTGACACGTTATTAGATAAATAGCATTAGTATCCACACATCTAATAGTTTCTTTAATTTTATATTCCTTATTCGTATTCGTAGATCTAAAAGTTTTTGTTTTATTCGCATATTTGCATGCCTTGCAGGTTATGCATGGGTAAAAACCATGTAGTTTTTCTCCTAAAACTCCTCTAGTGGTCTTACATTTGTTTTGTTTAAAAGTGGGTGCCAGTTTGCTTTTTAGATTATTTGTCTTTTTATATATAAATTTCGGGGCCTCTGGCAGTCTTTCCCCTAAATGGGGGTCAGATTTTAAGATCTTCCAATGTGACTTTATTATTTTTTCTAATATAACCCTGTCTACACTATACTGTGTTATGAATGGCAGGAAAATTTCTCCATTCGGTGTATCAGTTATTGTTTTTTTGGGGTTTATATTGTAATATCTCTTTTCTATCTGTTTCTTTAACTTTCCTTCTTTCAATCTCTATTTTCTCTTCTGAGTAGCCTCTGTCTATGAATTTATTCTTTAGGATCTCAGACTGGATATCAAAATCTTGTGTTTCTTTACAATTCCTTTTTAAACGTAAGAATCGGCCCCTCGGGATATTCCCTTTCCATTTTTGGAGATGGCAACTAGTTTCGTGGATAAAATTGTTCGCATCTACTTCTTTAAAGAACGTTTTAGTTGTTAAAGCCTTATTTTTTATATTAATCTCCAAATCTAAATAATGGACTGTTGTTTTACTAGTTTCTGCTGTAAACTTTAGATTGAGATTATTCACATTCATACTTTCAAGATAGTCTTGTAGGTCTTCTGTACTCCCCTTCCATATAAAAAACAGGTCATCTATGAATCTCTTATAGATGATTATATTGTTCCTGTATGGACTTTGGTTTATGAACTGTGTTTCCCAATTTCCCATGAACAGATTTGCGTAGCTAGGGGCAAACTTAGTGCCCATAGCGGTGCCGCAAATCTGTTCATAGTAATGGTCATCATATAGAAAGAAATTGTGCGTTAAAATAAATCTTATACTGTCAAGGAGGAACTCTCTTTGTTCTTTCTTAATTAGGGGGTCATGTTTAAGAAACTGTTCAATTGCATTAATTCCATCCTCATGTCTTATTGATGTATAAAGAGATTGTACATCGCATGTCACTAAAGTAAATTCCTCTGACCATTCAAAGTCTTCAAATAGTAATAGAAGACTTGTTGAGTCTCTAAGGTAGGATTCTAGCATTACAACATATTTTTGCAGATACTTGTCGATATATGCTGTGAGTGAATCAATCCCTGCTATAATAGGTCGACCAGGTGGTTTAGTTATGGATTTATGGATTTTGGGTAGGGCGTAGAGTACTGGCATAATGGGGAATTGAGGGAGTAAAAAGTCGTATTCTTTATTATTTAAGATACCTATTTCTTGGGCCTTATCCAGATGGTGTTTAAGAAACATCTTATATATTCCTGTCGGGTTACACCTCAGTTTTTTATAGGTGTTCTCATCATTAATTAAATCATTAACCATATCTCTATACATCTCTCTATCTAGAATAACAATTCCCCCGCCCTTATCCGCTGGCTTTATCACCACTTCTTTATTAAGTTCTAATTCTTTAATTAGTGTTTTTTGTTTCAAAGACATGTTGTGTTTGATTTTTTTGTCTTGTTTAATTTTGCTTATATCGTCTAATACAAGTTTCTCAAAAGCTTCTATATAAGAACCTTTTTCTTGTTTTGGGTAGAAATTCGATTTTCTTTTAAAACCCACAAGTTTTTCCAATCTTCCATCCTTACCCTACATTCCCGGAAAAACGTAGTAAAATTAAGTCTGTACCATTCCTCCGGATTCGCACTTAGTTTGATACCCAGATACATGATTTGAGATGTTTCTAAAAACGGATGTTTAATATCTTGATGAACTTTATTAATCCATAACAACTCAGACTTTGCAAGATTAATTTTATAACCCGAGATTGAACCAAAAAGTTCAGTTGACTTTAATAATAGAGATAGACTTCGCGCGATATTACTCAGACACAAAATTATGTCGTCTGCATACATTAATAATACAAGTTTCTGATCTCCGACACGAATCCCGTCTAATTGCTGACGAAGTAAAATCGCAAACGGCTCTAAAGATATATTAAACAGCAACGGCGAGAGGGGGCAACCTTGGCGTGTACCACGCTGTAACAAAAGACGTTGAGAAATCTCGCCGTTGATTAATAAAGATGAGATTGGGGAACTATATATTGTGCGTGTAAACTCCAATATATGACCAACCAATCCAAATTGTTCTAGTGAAAAGAAAAGATGTTTCCAGGAGATGCGATCAAACGCCTTCTCCGCGTCGATCGTTAATAGCGCTAGATCCGGGATTCCTTTCTGTCTTGATAACCTAAATTTATTCCAGAAAAAATCAAGCAATGTTGTAACCTTGCGTATATTTTTAGTGGGATTCCTGCCCGTCATAAAACCAGCTTGATTTTCGTGGATTATTGTACCTAAGTGGGGTTTTAATCTTTCAGCTACAATTGAAGTCAAAAGTTTATAGTCCGAATTTAGGACTGATATTGGCCTATAAGATGCTGGAATCTCTGGATCTTTATTTTTTTGGGGGATTAAAGAAATTACTGCAGCCGCAAAGTATGGTGAACATTTATTATTTCCAATAAAATAATAATTAAATAATTTCATAAGGGTTGGAACAATTTGTGTCTGTAGTATCCTATAAAATTCAATGGGGAGGCAATCCGGGCCTGCTGCCTTATTTGTTTTAGCTACTTTAATTGCCGCATAGATCTCTTGTTCATTAATTGGTTTATTAATTTCTGCAAGAATCTCCGATGAGATCTTTGGGGTCTTAATCTTATCCCAAAATTGTTGCTGCCTACTTGTGTCATATACCCCTGCTTTATATAATTCACTAAAATACTGATGAAAGGTTTTAATAATATCTGAATTGCTTGTGAATCTGTCTGTCTTAGTTCTAATAGCCGTCACTACATTACGATTGGTTACTTTGATTAATTTAGCCAAGAATTTGGCAGATCTCCCGGCAAAGCCACCATATAGAGCCTTTTGTCTTTGCAGTTCTAAAGCTGTCTTTTGCTGAATAAGAATGTCTCGTGCTGCTTTAGCGTCTATATACTTGCGCCATTTCTCATTAGAATGCTCACATAAGTAGGCCGCATACGCATTTTTTACCCGATTGTTCGCCTGCATCTCTAATTGTTTCACCTTCTTATTACGCCTGCACAAATATGCCTTAATCTTGCCTCTAATTACGGCTTTAGCCGCTTCCCAATATATCTCCGGCTTCTCTTTATAAGCTCCATTAAAAGACTCATATTCTTGCCATTAGTTAATCAGCCAATTCTGAAATTTCGTGTCATTCATAAGATACTTAGGGAAAAAAATGGTTTGATTGGTGGCCCTTCGCCTGAGCGGTGCATTAAGTGATAATGTGATTACTGCATGATATGAAATTGTTATATCACTGATATCCGCTTTCCACTCTAAACCTGATATATTATCTGAAACCAGAAAAAAATCTATCCTTGATAAAGAGTGATATCCTTTGGAAAGACATGTAAAAGACCTTAAATCTGGGTTTTGCACACGCCAGATATCCACCAACCCCAACTGAGAACAAAACTTTTGAAGTATGCGGGACTTTCTATCCCGTGGAAAAATATATGCCTTATTATCTCTATCTAAAATAGGGTCTGCTACAAGATTAAAATCTCCCACAATTATCAACTGTTGCCCTACGAATTTATGTAACTGTATTACCATCTTATCCCAAAATACTTTATCTACCTTATTCGGTCCATAAATATTACATAAGACATACCGGGTTTTATTAATAGTGATTTCTACAATTAAAAACCGTCCCTCCTGGTTTTTTATAATAGATTCTGTTTTGTATTCCAAATTTTTGTTAAGAAGGATAGCAAAGCCTCTTTTACATGATTTAAATGGAGCCGCGATAACCTCTCCTACCCAATTCGTCTGTAGTTTCAATGATTCTGTTTCCTTTAGGTGTGTCTCCTGGAGGAAAGCTATATTTGGTTTAAGTTTAGCCAAATGTTTAATTATGCTTTTTCTCTTTATTGGGGAATTTATACCCCCTACATTCCAAGACACTAACTTAAAAGTATCTAGCATAGCCCCCAAAGGAAAAATTTAAAAGTCGTCCCATTCTGTATATAACAAATCTAATATAGACCCAGAAGGAAAGATTTAATCGTCGTCCCATTTTGTGTATAACAGTTCTAACATAGATCCCGAAGAAAAGTGTTAATTAGTCGCCCCACTCTACATATAACAGTTATAAAAGCACACAGGTGCACCCACCTAAAAAAAGCACTTATTAGGGGAAGGGGGAGGGGGAGGCGGACGAAGGGAAGAGCCAGAGGAAGAAAAAAAAAAAGTGGGGAAAACAAATACTTTACAATTTAAAACATAAACAATAAACGCCATTCTATATGTTATTAATTAACATAATAGTAGGGCTCCAATTCCTAATCACTGGATATCCATCTTTTTACATAGCGACATAGCTTCCTCACTATTATTTAATACATATGAGGTTCCTGCTTTATTAATTAAAAGTTTGGCAGGATATACCAATCTAACGTTACATTCGGCTTTCAAGAATTTATCAAAGAAAGGGGCCATTTCCTTTCTCTTGGCCCTAGTCTCGGTGGAGAAATCTTGGAATAACCAGATTCTATGAGAATTAATATTTAATACATTCAGTTTTCTATAATGGGTCAAAAATAATATCTTGTCCTGGTAATTGACAAACTTAAAAATGATAGGCCGGGGGCGGAGCTAACTGCTGTATGAAGAGGCTGTGGATTTGTGCAGCTCCTGTAGCTATAGAGACAAAATCAGGATTTACACTTTTTAAAGTAATTTATATAGACTGATTAAGCAGTATATAGCAGGAGAGAGGCTCACTGAGTATGTATTGAATCTCTCGAGCTTGTACATCAAGAAATCCACAAACTTTGAACCCTGACATTCTGGCTGCCTCTGCGTGTACCAGACTACTACAGTAAGGGAGTGACTGTTTGAAGCCTGCTGCTTCATCACCTCCGGAGGGTCGGGGATCCGCTCCGGAGGGCATTAGAAGATAACACAGCTGTGGTAATCAGAAGGGCTCAAACAATAGTGGAATTTAGTGAGTACTGGTCGGTCCCTGAGGCTGTTAGCACTAAGCCACTGGAAAAGATCACGCACAGAGCGCGGCAGACAAGTGACTTGCTCTGATCCCTAGAGGAGAGTTTGTTGTTAGAAGGGACCCAGGTGAGGCAGAACGGAGGATCTAGAGCTCCCGGTACCCATGCTGAAAGGTAAACCATAGACTGTAATAAGTGATTGGAGATGGTTTGAGGTGCACCGGGCTCTATCTGTCAAATGGGGTCATATACTTCATAGAGAACGTGTACGCATCAGAACATTACAGAATATTGTACACTTATAATTTGACATTCTGGAGCTGACCGGATAGAACTTTTGGGCTGGCAAGCTTGTTCCACATAGTATGTGACAGTGTGGGGTGCTTATGATACACGGCTCAGGATTTGGCGCGAAAATACGCAATCTTAACTATACTGTTGCGCAGTTTCCTGATATCACACACTAGAGGGGAGAGACACAGTAACGGCCGATAGAGACTATTCAAACAGGCTCAGCTTTACATAGCAGACCACACGGTCTGAAAATAACTGTAATCCTACATTTATGTCACAACCCTTGTGATTTTTTGGAGATAATAGACCGAGAATCCCTGCCTTACAACTAGTAGATATATCTCTCTACAAGGGAAGATTATTATCATCTGGAAAGGGCTGCATGCCCTCAAAGTTTACACTACTGGATTTACTGCACTAGATTTATATACCATACACTGGGATAGATGGTATCACCCTAACTACTAGGATATCATTTCAATTGCTGACTGAAAGATCGCTTTGCAGCTTATTTGCTTGAAAAGAATGATTTGACACCCTAAACCATATTCAGGAATCAAAGTCATATAGATCATATGCCAAATAAAACCCACATAACTGCTATATATACTTAGAGGAAAACAGCTTGTCTGAGTGAACTGTTTAAAAAGAAAGTCTTTTGTTTATTTTCTCCTATTTAGCTGGTGTTCTGATTGTATATAATATTCCTGCTTTAAACTAATAAGGCACACACCTCTTCCTTTCCTGCTGTGCTGTGTTACAGTAGGTCATACCCTCTCTCCTTTTCCCGTTCTGGTCAAGTGAGGACACCATCCCTGAGGTGTAGTGCCAAATAAGGCCTCTCTAACAATAGCCTTTCATGGTACACTGCAGTTTTTTATCTCCTCGAATTTAATGAAGTCAGCATACGAATTCCAATAAAGAGAATAACCCCAAATATGTTTACACACTAGAATCCCAGATGGAGGAGCGGTGGAGAAGCTAGGCGACTGATATATCACTAGGAGCAAATTCAACAAGTAGGGGGCAGGGACCTGAGTTGTCCATAGAGATCCACATATAAACACTAGCCTGATTAAGAAATATTTCTAGAGTTATATCCTCTATAGATTTGGATTCTTTCCAGAGTAAAACCACAGATTAATAACTTGAAATGGCTCACTAAAATAAGAAAAAACATCAGCAAAGGTCAGGAGAAGGTCCCAAACGCACAGTAGCTGATCATTTTTCTAATAGAATGCTTTCAGACAGAGAAGGTTCAGATGACGAATCAAGGGACTCACTCTCCTCATATAAGGGGAACCCAGATCCAGAGTCTCTCTTAAAGGGGAAAACGGCACATTCTGATTCTAAAGTATTGGATTCGATAAATGCCTTGTCATCCAGGATAGACACTCATTACACTTCACTCAGGTCTGAAATCCGGAACTCTGTGGCAGAACTGCGCAGAGACCTCAATATACAAAATGAAAGATCCGAGACCATAGAGAGAAAACAGGAAGATATGGCTGTAGAACAGGCTAATCTGCTTTCATATGCCCAATCTTTGGCTGAAATTATTAGTGACCTAGAATCCAAGATGGCAGACATCGAAGACAGGTCCAGAAGGAATAATATCAGGATAAGAGGAGTTAAGGAAGATATCAGCCCTTCTGAGCTACCCGAATATCTGTTAGCCCTATTTCAAGTCCTTCTGGGCCCTATTAAAGATACAGAAGCTCTGATCGATAGAGCTCATAGAGCTATTAAACCAAGAACAATGGCTTCAGAATTACCAAGAGATGTTATTGTACGTCTTCACTATTTCACCTTCAAGGAAAAACTGATGAGAGCCTCATTCTCTAATAAATCGTTTAATGAAAAATACCCAGGAGTACAACTGTTTCCAGATCTTTCCTCTTTCACCCTGGCGAAAAGGAGATCATTCGCACCTATTACACTGGGCCTGAGGAAGGCTGGGATTAAGTATAGGTGGGGCTTCCCAGTAAGACTTTTCTTTCAACATGAAAACAAGAGTTATGTGATCTCTTCTCTTGAACAGGGCTTGAAGCTTTTAACAACCCTGGGCTTGGGGCAACAGGCAGCGACTCTGGACCCTGTTCCAGCTCTCCAGAGGAACTTAAGGCCATCAGCAACAGAATGGCAACCTTTGTCTAAAAGACCAAACAGACAAAGATAGAGCCGCAACATCCACCTCGGGAGACATGAGTACCACATAAAGTTATGTCTAAAGAAACTTTAGAAGTTCCCAATATCGGAATTGGACACTCAATTCCTGCTAATATAAGATGTTGCTACAAGATACTGATGGCTTATAACAACAGGACAGTACAACATCAAATCTGGGTAGCAGCTATCAAGAGAAATTATGTTTTCTAGTTCCAATCCTTTAAAGATAAGACAAGTGTGGTAACAGTTTTCAGTTAAATAATGGTTGGTTCCGGAGGACTATTGGGACCCAGAACAAATAATGTAAATGTTGCTTATGCCTTGATGTTTCTATTTCACTGATATATGGAAGTTGAGTGAGTAGTAATTTATAAGGAAAGATGCGATATTTATTATATGTATGCATACCATTCCCTCTTATCTTTGTTCTTTAGTAATACTGTTATTATGTTGTTCTTTCCCCTACTTGGTAGCAGGGAGACCCGAGTATCATATAAAATTATGACTAGAGATACTGTAGAAACTCCCATTACCAGAGCCGGACACTCAGCTTACTAATATAAGATGTTACTGTTAGATACTGATAGTCTGTGACAGCAAGACAGTGTTGCATTAAGTCTGAGTAACCGCTATTAAGAGATGCTATGTTTATTAGTTCTAACCCTTTAAAGTTAAGATTAGTAACAGTTTTCAGTTTAATATCGGTTGGTTCCAGAGGATTGCTGGGACCCAGAATGAATCCTATAAAAGGTGGTTATGTTTTAATGCTCCTATTTCACTGTTATATGGAAATCGAGAAAATAGTTACTTACAAGGGAAGAAGCAATGTTTTTTATATGACTGTATATCATTCTTTTTTCCCTTTGTTTTTCAGGAATATTGTTATTTTGTTATTTTCTCTACTGCTCAGTCGCAAAGTTTTTCTCCATACAGACTTTCTCCCCCACTCCATACATATCTTTTCATACATATATTACCCCTCTATTTCTCCACATTAGGCCTATTTCAGATGTGCAGTATAGTCACTATTAAAAAACACATCCTAAACACATTGCTTTAATAACAATTGCTTATGTGCGGTACTAAGTTTCATCTTCTACAGATATGATCACAGAGGCACAGGCACACGATTAATAAGCATCGCAAAGGGCCTCCGCCCCCCCTTCGCCCCTTCCCTTCCCTCTTTCCCCCCTTCCATCCTCCCTCTCAATAAATTAATCGTGGTTGCAATTCAAATCACATTCTAAATTTACTACTTCAATAACAATAGTTGGTAAGTGACATTAAGTTTTATTACAAGTTGAGATAATCAAGGAGACTAAAATACACTATTCTTAAACATAACAAGCGACTTTCACTTCCCTCCTTCCCTTTCCCCTCCCTTTTTCCCTATTAAGAAGTTATTCGCAGATATAAAATTACAAAGGTTGAATCAGGTTAAACTATCTGAGTAGAGCTCACCCCTGAATAGGTGGGCAAATAAGCGGTGTTTATCAGCTACTCATATCATATTGTTATAAGGTGTCCCCATGTTTATATATATAAAGAAGTAGAGGACAGTGTAACTTGTTTTTGGGCCACCCGCAAGCAGAGTCTTCCCCCCCCCTTTTTTTTTTTTTCTCTTCTCTCCTCTTTTCTGGACCTCCTCTCCCTCTTTTTTCCATTCTCCCTCCCCTACTTATCTATTTCCTTATCTACTAAGCATATTTACATCCTACAATGACTGGTTTAAGATTTCTATCCCACAATGCACAGGGTTTAAACTCTCCGACCAAGAGAAGCCTCCTCCTCAATCAACTTAGACAAAATAGAACCGATGTAGCATTTATCCAAGAAACGCATTGGCTGCAACAGAGGGGTGAGAAGTTTAAATTCCGCAATTTTTCACATATCTATAGGGCCTCCCACCACACTAAATCTAGAGGTGTAGCCATTTTGATTAAGGACTCAGTTAGTTTTGAAGAGATATACAGTGAAACAGATCCACAGGCGAGATATATCTTTCTAGTATGTAAGCTAAATGGCTCACTCTTTACCCTGGTTAATGTTTACGCCCCCAATGTAAAACAGACACGATTCCTTAAAAAAGTATTAGGGAGGGTGACATCTATTAGACAGGGTGAATTATGCGTAGGTGGGGATTTCAACCTCACATGGGACACTGACATAGACAAATTAGTACCTCCTACACTTAAAAAGGATAGGTCTGCACAATCCAAAGCATGTGCATTTCGAGGGGTGATGTTTCATTTCCAGCTATATGACGCCTGGCGTGCACATAATCCATCTGTAAGGGATTATACCTTTTATTCGAATCCTCATGGATCGTTTTCTAGAATAGACACTTTCTTTGTAACGGCTAAACTATTAGATAAATTAGTAGATTCTAAAATTATCCCAATTTCGTGGTCAGATCATAATTCAGTGACCCTTGAGACAGGCCCGATTGTCCCCAGTGAGGGTTTCACATGGAAACTGGCAGATTGGTTAATCAAGTCACCGGCAGACATACAGAATGCTAGTGAGGTATTGATAGAATACCTGAAGTTAAATGATGATGGCCAAACAAGTTCTCAAAATATTTGGGCCACCCTCAAGGCGTACATGAGAGGCCACTACATTAAGGTAGCGGCAAAAGCTAAAAGGGAAAGAGGGGGTACATTGGCGGAATTAACATGTAAACTCAGAGACTGTCAGCTTAAAATTTCCGGAACTTATTCTATAGAGATCAATGAGCAAATACATACAATTAAAAAACAAATTAGACATTTAGAGCTTTTGAGAGTTCAGAGAACTCTAGATAAGTTCAAACAGCGATTTTATTATTGCAATAATAAACCCACTACATTTTTGGCAAATAAATTGCGCAATAGAGCTGCCCAGAAACGAATTGTGGCTATTAATAGAGGCGACGTCTTGGTAACTTCCCCAAAGGAAATTGGGCTAGCTTTTAGTAAATTTTATAAATCCCTTTACAACATCCAATCGCCACAGAGTGAACAACTCCAAATGAAGGATACAATTAGCTCTTTCTTGAATACCCTTGAGCTTCCCACTTTGTCGGAGGATCATATAAAAGCCTTGAGAGGCCACATCACATTCGAAGAGATTAAATTAGCAATTAAACAACTCAAGACAGGAAAAGCTCCAGGCCCGGACGGGTATTCAGGGAGCTTTTATAAGACATTTTCCCAACTTATTACCCCTATTTTGTATAAATTTTTTAATGGGATTATGCTACAAGGAACAGTAGCATCAGAGTTTCTGGAAGCAAACATAGTCACGCTGTTAAAACCTGACAAAGATCCGGTAGAATGTGGAAGTTATAGACCCATATCTTTAATAAATGTAGACACCAAGTTATATTCCAAAATTCTAGCTAATCGCTTGGCTAAGGTGATACCAACTCTGATTCATGGGGATCAGGTAGGGTTTATACCTGGTAGGGAGGGTCCTGATAATACTAGAAGATTGGCCCATATAATGTCAGAAGCTCAGAGAAGAAAGGTTCCCCTCCTTGCCCTGTCTTTAGACGCAGAAAAGGCGTTTGACAGGGTGAGGTGGGATTACCTATGGGAGGTCTTGGAGAGATTTAGTTTTCCGTCACAATTCATAAAAGCAGTAAGGACTTTATATTCTTGCCCTACGGCAACAGTCAGGGGCGTGGGGTTCCAATCAGAAACATTTACAGTGTCTAATGGAACAAGACAGGGGTGCCCTTTGTCTCCCTTGTTATTTGCGCTTGCGATAGAGCCACTTGCCCAAGCTATTAGAAGCGATACTAAAATAGAAGGTATCACATTTAGAGATTCCTCCCATAAAATTGCACTTTTTGCAGATGATGTCACCCTTTTGATGACCTCCCCCCAAACCTCGCTGCCAGCCCTTCTAGATGTAATTCGGAGATTTGGGGAGCTTAGTTTTTATAAATTGAATGTATCTAAAACTGAAGCTTTGCCAATAGGGATCCCAGATGTAGTAGTCCTAGATATCAAACGTAGATATAATTTTAAGTGGGCAGAAAATAGCATAAAACACTTAGGAGTACATCTAAGCCCTGATATGGCCACTATGATAGACAGGAATTTTACAAATAGAATGCAGGAGTTTAAAAAGATATTGGAGTCATGGGAATACTCAGAAATCTCATGGACAGGCAGGATTGCCTCCGTCAAAATGTCGTTCCTCCCAAAAATCACGTACCTCTTTCGTTGTATCCCTATTCAAATACCAAGATCAATAATTAATAGGTTACAAAGTATGATTTCCGTATATATATATAGAGGGGTCAGAAGCCAAGAATATCCAGTGGAAGTTTACAAAAAACCATTAGACAAGGGGGTCTTTCGGTACCAAGTATACTAGCGTATCACGACGCGGCTAGGCTGTCTCATATCATGGGGTGGAGTACTGCAGACTCCAGTCTCAGATGGCAGGAAGTTGAGAGTGACATGTTACCGCTGTCTATGAAACTTACAGATTTAATTTGGATTCCCGCACACTGTAGGGATAAACTAGGAATAACTCAGCCAATTATACTTGATGCCCTTAGATTTTGGGATAAAAACAGACACAGAGGACATCTGGCTCCACACCCCTCACCTGTACACCCTGTCGTTAGTGTGGCATGGTGTTTACAGGAATTACATATGAACATATGGTTAAAACATAGAGATATGTTGGTAGCTGACATACACGACGGAATTGACACCTTAACATTAGACTCCTTTATGACAAAATATCATATTCCCGGAAAATACAGTTTTGAGACAATAAGGCTATTTAGTTTCTTGAGGAGTTGGGGTCTACTGGGTAGTGAGTGGAGAGAAAAAACCAAATGGGAAATGTGTTGGACATCACAACATAAACCTAGGGGTATGATGTCTTTCCTTTACTCATTATTAATTAAAGATCAGACATTAACTAAAACCTCAGCTCAAGTGACCTGGGAGAAAGATTTACAAGAGACTTTTGACTTGAGAAACTGGTACAAGGCAATGGTGTTTGCTAGACAATATTTACATTGCTCAACACTATGGGAAATCCACTATAAAATAGTTTGGAGATGGCATTTAGTACCTGTGCGTTTGCACCGATTCTATCCCTCTTCCTCCCCAGCTTGTTGGAGAAATTGTGGTCAGAGAGGCACTTGGATGCATGTGTGGTGGGAGTGCCCACAGATCAGACCCTTCTGGCGTACCTGTATGAAAGTACTAGGAGACCTACACTATAATATTTCTTTTTCTCCTTCAATTAGTTTGCTACATTTAAATCTCCCAAGAATGCCTTTACCGAGAAGGATCTTTCTAATCTACTTCCTTACAGCCACTAAACTAATTATTGCAAGAAAATGGAAACAGGTTTCACCTCCTTCCATTCAAAATGTTGTGGATCAGCTTTCACATATGAAACATATGGAACAATATGTATATAGCTTAATGGGGAAGATAGACTTACATGTTAGAATATGGGAGGGATGGTCAGAACTCCACGGAGAATAATTATTAATTAGAAGATTGAGAACAACAGAGTGTAGAAACTGTAATAACACCCTCACTAGTAAAAGAAACCCGCCTATGTAACCAAGCCTCCACACCTATTCCCCCACTCACTCTCATACCTATTTTATCCTACCTCTCATGTCCTCCCCCCTCCCCCCCCCCTTTTTTTTTTTTTTTTTTTCCTCCTCTCTCCCTCTGCTTGCGGGAAAGGGCAGATTACTTCGTTTTTTGTTATGTCCTTGTATATTATATTTCAAATGGGAATTGCCTGTACTGGCTTCCTTAATTTTGCAAAGACTTAGATAATGAATACACTTTTATTACATACAAAATATCACTCTATAAGAGGTATATGTTTTCATGGTTATTTAATTAGCATAAAAATTTATTTTGTTTCAACATAAGAAACAAAATGTAAAAGAGGTGAATATGACTTATGATTCAAATACTCTGTATCTACATAAAGTGTCTTAGACTCCCCCTCTATATGGTAAATGAGGGTGAGGTAGTATTCGAGATGTCAGTTTTATTTCGTATAGATAAATGATATGTCATGAATGAATACATACTATAATTCCACGAAATGTATATTGTATTTGTTAATTGTATGTTCTTGAAACACCTCAATAAAAAAATCTTGATTCAAAAAAAAAAAAATTATAGGCCTTGGTTTAGAAATTGTACTATTTTCTCTGAGCGGCCCAATTCTGTGCGCTCTCTCAATCAGAAACGGTGTAGGAGGAGGAGGAAGCAAAAGTGCCTGAGGGAGGGTTACCGAGACAAATTGTAATAGATCTTGATATTCGGGCGATTCAGGTAGACCAATCACTCTCAAATTATTTCGCCTCGATCTATCCTCTAAGTCCTCTATACGGTTCTGTAATTGTGCTATGGCCTTATCCTGAGTATTTACTGTAGGTACCATGGTATTTACTCTATCCTCCAAATCCGACACCCTTGTCTCCACCTCCTCCAGTATAGCAGTGTATTGCCTAATCTCCTCTGTAAGATTGGTTATCTCAACTTTGATTTCCTGTTTAACTGCTTCTAGGTGGGGGGGCCATTATTTTGGCCATCTCTGCTGCAAATTCTGACATATCACTACAAGTAAAGTTTACCGTCCCTGCTTCTTGGGATATGTCCTGAGGCAACTCTGTGTGTTTAATGTTACTTCTTTTGTCTTTATGTTTAGGCGGCATTATAGGTGAGGTACCCTTCTGATGGGAGATATACCTCTCCATTCACCACAGTGCAATGTGAATATATCGGTGAATATAAAAAAAAAAAATAAAAAAAAATTATTTTTCCACTGAAATGTGTAACTTATTCACTGTCAGCCCCACGGGCCAGCTGACAGAGTGCAAAAAAGAGGGGGGGGGGGAAAAAAAAAAAAAAAAGAAATAGTGTCTGTTACTGCTTAACAACCTGAAAAAAATAAAATAAAAAAAAATTGTGAAAAAATGTGAAGTGAGACAAAAAAGCGAAGGAAAAAAAAAATAAAAAAAAAAAAATAGTGTTATGACACCTACAATGCAAAGAGTTCCAGTAAAGCTTTTTACGGATAAGAGCTATCAAAGTGCCCCATGTAATTTTTGATTAAAGAATCAGTTTATACAAAAGAAAAAAAAAAAAAATTTCTTTAAAACAGATCAGGATGAGGAAAATCTAAATTAACTACTAGATGTGTTATCTGTTTAATGCCACTTCTCGACTTTCTATAGTAGTATAATATAAATGATCCTAAAAACAGTTACCATATCCTTAATTAAAGGGGTAATAGCTACCTGCCTGACTGTGAGACTATGAATCTCAGCACACAATATTTATAGAGATTTCTGACACTAACACTTTAGAGTTAAATTTAGTTATGACCATAGAACCTAAATAAAGACCAGGCTTACGGCCTTCAACTGCAAGAATTAGTCCTGGTTAATACACACCAAGATAGTGTATCCTAGCAAAAACAAAAAGAAAAAAAAAAAAAGGGCAAAAAACAAAAAAGTCACAGTCCTTGGGGCCTTATATTTCCCTTTAACCCAGGTTCATACAAGACAAAAGAACAGCTGTGGCCCTCTTCAATACAATCTTCTTAAGACAGCAACCGTCCTCCAGCCAAAAATCCACCCAGAGAAGAAAAAAATAGAAAAAAAAGGAATATAAAAAAAAAAAAAAAATTCCTTCTTTAAACTGCGTCAGTGATTTGATTTACTGCCACCAGATCTATAGCAGTGCCTCTATAGTAATTTATAGCTCTGATTTTTGCTTCCCATACGGTTTTTACTGTGATACAGTCTGTAACTTTTGTAAAGCAGGCTTTTCCCTCTTGCAACACTGTTGCCACTAGATCTTGTTACATAGAGGTCTTCACAGCTAAGGTGGCTGTTTTGAATGTATAACAAGCTCTTTACATTAAGCCAGTTTATTTCCTTTCCATCACAATGGAATATCGAATAAAATGTTATCAGCACAAATCAAAATCTGCCAATTTACTGTACGGCCAGCAGACAAAAAAGTAAAGCCGTGACAAGCATTACTTTCAGACCAATCTTTCTAGCCCTTGTTCTCTGAGTGCCAATTACGATATTTCTTTTATATTGGCCAGGATATTTATAATATATTGAGGCAGGTATACTTCTGTATACACAGATCAAGACTGCTGTCCCGCAATGGCCTCTCCAATATTATCTGACTCAGGGGACCCTCTGGGCTTGCTCCTCTCCCCGCCACTCTCACGCTGTACCTGTTTCTACTCACGCTTCCGCCAAGTGCTCACGGCTCCACTGATATTCCCAGAGCTCTAGGTGCTCTGACAGGGCTGCAGCTACAGGTCCGGCGTTTCCATACAGCGTGGATCACACCATACAATTTCTCCCGCTCCACGGCTATACTCAGGGACTGCACCAGGTCAGTGATTCCTGAAACCAAATCAGGGGAGGACTCCCCTTCCCGCTTCTATCTTGTCCGTCCGATACCTTGTTCGTTAGCGTGCTACAAAGATGCTCACTATAGGAGAGGGGGGGCCGTAGGATTACCACTCCCCCGTTAATGCTCCAGACGCCTCTCGCAGTAGGGCTCTTTTCCAGGCGGGCTCCGCTTCTCTAGTCCGGATACGTTGGACAATGACCGCTCAAAGCCCCTTACAGCTGGTCAGTGCAGTTTCCTCCATATTGTGACCAAAAAGTCCATCTGTTTGTGAGTGTGAAACTGAGATAGGATGGTACAGCGTGGCGTGCTTCAGCGACAAAGCACCAAACTTGCCAATTTTCTTAGACTTCCCGCCGAGATCTGTAGGATCAACTACCAGCCCATGGCTAGCAGAGCCAAGGCAAGGTACACTTCGGCTGAATGGTGATTTTCAGGTTCCCATAATCTGGGATGTCGGAGCAAACGGCAGCTACCTGCTTGCTACCTGTTGGCTCCGCCCACAAACGGAAGTCACCTCACACCATAGTATATTGATATTTCCTATCTATACACCTGTACTCTGTATGTATTCTGAATATTGGATTCAATACAGTAAATAAGCAAGTTAAAGGCCGGGAGCGTGAAGCTGGTTACAGTTTATTCAGCAATGCCAAATACAAATAAGTGGTCATTCAAAAAGAGGACTGACGCGTCTAGCGCATGCTCACATGTGCTTCATTAGAGCCTCTGATGAAGCGCATTTGAGCATGCATGAAACGTGTCAGGTGTGTTTTTGAATGACCCCTTATCTGTATTTGGCATTGCTGAATAAACTGTAACCAGCTTCAAGCTCCCGGCCTTTGACTTGCTTATTTACTGTCTTTGATCTTCTATTATATAGCGGAAGGAAATACCACTCAAGAGCAATCAGCAGCTGATTGTTCTACTTACTTATCCACCTGATGAGAACTGATTGTTGTAGACCTATACCCACTTTGACAGTCCAAGCTACACGCTTGTATGGAACGTGCTGAAGTCAGTGCCTGGATTCCTTACGAGGAAGAAGCAACGCCCACGGTGGCAGAGTATTCGAACAGCGGACATAACCTGCGGATGGAACTCAAGGGTTTTCTCGCCTGAGAGGGTTCATCAGAAGAAGTTGTCCTATTCGACTCGCTTCCTGGTTCCAGACCGACATAACAACTGAGTGGTCTCACAACGCACTTGGCAGATACAAACTCTCTGTACACCTCTCCGTTGGTGATAAGTACTGTACTTACCAATAATACTTTGGGACTAAGCCTAGTAATACTCGTGTTAAACTTACCATCATTCCCATATACTTGACTTACAGTGTCTTACCATTAGGACTTCCAATTGGAGGACTTTTATTTCATGGGACTTTTTGCTCTCTTGTGAAACATTTCACAAATATTGCTATTATTATTTAAATAGTCTCTTATCGTTATTACCATTGTAAACGACATGTTTGCTTGTTTTTTGAATATTGGATTACTGGATATACACCACACCTGTACTCTGTATGTATTATGTATATTGGATAACTGAATTACACACCTGTATTCTGTATGTATTCTGAATACTGGATTGCTGAATATACACACTTGTATTTTGTATGTATTCTGAATATTGGATTACTGGATATAGACACCTGTACTCTGTATGTATTATGAATATGTATTACTGGTTAAACACACCTGTACTCTGTATGTATTATGAATATGGATTACTGGATATACACACCTGTACTCTGTATGTATTATGAATATGGATTACTGGATATACACACCTGTACTCTGTATGTATTATGAATATGGATTACTGGATATACACACCTGTACTATGTATGTATTATGAATATTGGATTACTGAATTATCAACTGTTCTCTGTATGTATTATGAATATTTTATTAGTGGATATATATATACACATGTACTCTGTATGTATTATGTATATAGGATTACTGGATATACACCCCTGTAATCTGTATGTATTATGAATATTGTATTACTGGATATACACACCTGTACTCTGTATTTTTTATGAATATAAGGTTACTGTATATACACACCTGTACTCTGTATGTATTATGAATATTGTATTATTGTATATACACACCTGTACTCTGTATGTATTCTGAATATTGGATTACTGTATATACACACCTGTACTCTGTACGTATTATGTATATTGGATTACTGAATTACACACCTGTACTCTGTATGTATTATGAATATTGGATTACTGTATATACACACCTGTACTCTGTATGTATTATGTATATTGGATTACTGAATTACACACCTGTACTCTGTATGTATTATGAATATTGGATTACTGTATATACACACCTGTACTCTGTATGTATTATGAATATAGATTGCTGGATATACACACCTGTACTCTGTATGTATTATGTATATGGATTACTGGATATACACACCTGTACTCTGCATGTATTATGTATATTGGATTACTGAATTACACACCTGTACTCTGTATTTATTATGAATATTGGATTACTGGATATACACACCTGTACTCTCTATGTATTCTGAATATTGGATTCAAGACAGTAAATAAGCAAGTCAAAGGCCGGGAGCGTGAAGCTGGTTACAGTTTATTCAGCAATGCCAAATACAAATAAGTGGTCATTCAAAAAGAGGACTGACGCGTTTAGCGCATGCTCACATGTGCTTCATTAGAGCCTCTGATGAAGCGCATTTGAGCATGCACGAAACGCATCAGATGTCTTTTTGAATGACCCCTTATCTGTATTTGGCATTGCTGAATAAACTGTAACCAGCTTCAAGCTCCCGGCCTTTTCACTTGCTTATTTACTGTCTTTGATCTTTTATTTTATAGCGGAAGGAAATACCACTCAAGAGCACTCAGCGGCCGATTGTTCTACTTACTTATCCACCTGATGAGAACAGATTGTTGTAGACATATACCCACTTTGACAGTCCAAGCTACACGCTTGTACGGAATGTGCTGACGTCAATGCCTGAATACCTTACAAGGAAGAAGAAACACCCACGGTGGCAAAGTATTCAAACAGCAGACATAATCTGCGGATGGGACTCAAGGGTTTTCTCGCCTGAGAGGGTTCATCAGAAGAAGTTGTCCTATTCGACTCGCTTCCTGGTTCCGGATCGACATAACAACTGGGTGGTATCACAACGCACTTGGCAGATACAAACTCTCTGTACACCTCTCCGTTGGTGATAAGCCTGGTAATACCCATGTTACCATCATTCCCATATACTGGACTTACAGTGTCTTACCATTAGGACTTCCAATTGGAGGACTTTTATTTCATGGAACTTTTTGCTCTATTGTGAAACATTTCACAAATATTGCTATTATTATTTAAATAGTCTCTTATCGTTATTACCATTGTAAATGACATGTTTGCTTGTTTTTTGAATATTGGATTACTGGATATACACACCTGTACTCTGTATGTATTATGTATATTGGATAACTGAATTACACACCTGTACTCTGTATGTATTCTGAATACTGGATTGCTGAATATACACACCTGTATTTTGTATGTATTCTGAATATTGGATTACTGGATGTAGACACCTGTACTCTGTATGTATTATGAATATGGATTACTGGTTATACACACCTGTACTCTGTATGTATTATGAATATTGGATTACTGTATATACACACCTGTACTCTGTATGTATTCTGAATATTGGATTACTGGATATACAGGGAGTGCAGAATTATTAGGCAAGTTGTATTTTTGAGGATTAATTTTATTATTGAACAACAGCCATGTTCTCAATGAACCCAAAAAACTCATTAATATCAAAGCTGAATAGTTTTGGAAGTAGTTTTTAGTTTATTTTTAGTTATAGCTATTTTAGGGGGATATCTGTGTGTGCAGGTGACTATTACTGTGCATAATTATTAGGCAAGTTAACAAAAAACAAATATATACCCATTTCAATTATTTATTTTTACCAGTGAAACCAATATAACATCTCAACATTCACAAATATACATTTCTGACATTCAAAAACAAAACAAAAACAAATCAGTGACCAATATAGCCACCTTTCTTTGCAAGGACACTCAAAAGCCTGGCATCCATGGATTCTGTCAGTGTTTTGATCTTTCACCATCAACATTGCGTGCAGCAGCAACCACAGCCTCCCAGACACTGTTCAGAGAGGTGTACTGTTTTCCCTCCTTGTAAATCTCACATTTAATGATGGACCACAGGTTCTCAATGGGGTTCAGATCAGGTGAACAAGGAGGCCATGTCATTAGATTTTCTTCTTTTATACCCTTTCTTGCCAGCCACGCTGTGGAGTACTTGGACGCGTGTGATGGAGCATTGTCCTGCATGAAAATCATGTTTTTCTTGAAGGATGCAGACTTCTTCCTGTTCCACTGCTTGAAGAAGGTGTCTTCCCGAAACTGGCAGTAGGACTGGGAGTTGAGCTTGACTCCATCCTCAACCCGAAAAGGCCCCACAAGCTCATCTTTGATGATACCAGCCCAAACCAGTACTCCACCTCCACCTTGCTGGCGTCTGAGTCGGACTGGAGATCTCTGCCCTTTACCAATCCAGCCACGGGCCCATCCATCTGGCCCATCAAGACTCACTCTCATTTCATCAGTCCATAAAACCTTAGAAAAATCAGTCTTGAGATATTTCTTGGCCCAGTCTTGACGTTTCAGCTTGTGTGTCTTGTTCAGTGGTGGTCGTCTTTCAGCCTTTCTTACCTTGGCCATGTCTCTGAGTATTGCACACCTTGTGCTTTTGGGCACTCCAGTGATGTTGCAGCTCTGAAATATGGCCAAACTGGTGGCAAGTGGCATCTTGGCAGCTGCACGCTTGACTTTTCTCAGTTCATGGGCAGTTATTTTGCGCCTTGGTTTTTCCACACGCTTCTTGCGACCCTGTTGACTATTTTGAATGAAACACTTGATTGTTCGATGATCACGCTTCAGAAGCTTTGCAATTTTAAGAGTGCTGCATCCCTCTGCAAGATATCTCACTATTTTTTACTTTTCTGAGCCTGTCAAGTCCTTCTTTTGACCCATTTTGCCAAAGGAAAGGATGTTGCCTAATAATTATGCACACCTGATATAGAGTGTTGATCTCATTAGACCACACCCCTTCTCATTACAGAGATGCATATCAACTAATATGCTTAATTGGTAGTAGGCTTTCGAGCCTATACAGCTTGGAGTAAGACAACATGCATAAAGAGGATGATGTGGTCAAAATACTAATTTGCCTAATAATTCTGCACTCCCTGTACACACCTGTACTCTGTATGTATTATGAATATTGGATTACTGTATATACACACCTTTACTCTGTATGTATTATGTATATTGGATTACTGAATTACACACCTGTACTCTGTATGTATTATGAATATGTACTACTGGCTATACTCACCTGTACTTCGTATGTATTATAATTATGGATTACTAGATATACACACCTGTACTCTGTATGACTTATGAATATGGATTATTGGATATACACACCTGTACTCTGTATGTATTATGAATATGTATTACTGTATATACACACCTGTACTTTGTATGTATTATGGATATTGGATTACTTTATATACACACCTGTACTCTGTATGTATTATGAATATTGGATTGCTGAATATACACACTGGTACTCTGTACGTATGGTTATGGTCTGTATGCCTTCTATCTGTGCATATAATTATTGGTTATATACCTATACTCCATATATCTGTATGCATGATTACTGCTACTTACCGACAATCTGTATGCATGATTACTGGCTATACAGGGAGTGCAGAATTATTAGGCAAATGAGTATTTTGACCACATCATCCTCTTTATGCATGTTGTCTTACTCCAAGCTGTATAGGCTCGAAAGCCTACTACCAATTAAGCATATTAGGTGATGTGCATCTCTGTAATGAGAAGGGGTGTGGTCTAATGACATCAGCACCCTATATCAGGTGTGCATAATTATTAGGCAACTTCCTTTCCTTTGGCAAAATGGGTCAAAAGAAGGACTTGGCAGGCTCAGAAAAGTCAAAAATAGTGAGATATCTTGCAGAGGGATGCAGCACTCTTAAAATTGCAAAGCTTCTGAAGCGTGATCATCGAACAATCAAGCGTTTCATTCAAAATAGTCAACAGGGTCGCAAGAAGCGTGTGGAAAAACCAAGGCACAAAATAACTGCCCATGAACTGAGAAAAGTCAAGCGTGCAGCTGCCAAGATGCCACTTGCCACCAGTTTGGCCATATTTCAGAGCTGCAACATCACTGGAGTGCCCAAAAGCACAAGGTGTGCAATACTCAGAGACATGGCCAAGGCAAGAAAGGCTGAAAGACGACCACCACTGAAGACACAAGAGCTGAAACGTCAAGACTGGGCCAAGAAATATCTCAAGACTGATTTTTCTAAGGTTTTATGGACTGATGAAATGAGAGTGAGTCTTGATGGGCCAGATGGATGGGCCTGTGGCTGGATTGGTAAAGGGCAGAGAGCTCCAGTCCGACTTAGACGCCAGCAAGGTGGAGGTGGAGTACTGGTTTGGGCTGGTATCATCAAAGATGAGCTTGTGGGGCCATTTCGGGTTGAGGATGGAGTCAAGCTCAACTCCCAGTCCTACTGCCAGTTTCTGGAAGACACCTTCTTCAAGCAGTGGAACAGGAAGAAGTCTGCATCCTTCAAGAAAAACATGATTTTCATGCAGGACAATGCTCCATCACACGCGTCCAAGTACTCCACAGCGTGGCTGGCAAGAAAGGGTATAAAAGAAGAAAATCTAATGACATGGCCTCCTTGTTCACCTGATCAAAACCCCATTGAGAACCTGTGGTCCATCATCAAATGTGAGATTTACAAGGAGGGAAAACAGTACACCTCTCTGAACAGTGTCTGGGAGGCTGTGGTTGCTGCTGCACGCAATGTTGATGGTGAACAGATCAAAACACTGACAGAATCCATGGATGGCAGGCTTTTGAGTGTCCTTGCAAAGAAAGGTGGCTATATTGGTCACTGATTTGTTTTTGTTTTGTTTTTGAATGTCAGAAATGTATATTTGTGAATGTTGAGATGTTATATTGGTTTCACTGGTAAAAATACATAATTGAAATGGGTATATATTTGTTTTTTGTTAAGTTGCCTAATAATTATGCACAGTAATAGTCACCTGCACACACAGATATCCCCCTAAAATAGCTAAAACTAAAAACAAACTAAAAACTACTTCCAAAAATATTCAGCTTTGATATTAATGAGTTTTTTGGGTTCATTGAGAACATGGTTGTTGTTCAATAATAAAATTAATCCTCAAAAATACAACTTGCCTAATAATTCTGCACTCCCTGTATACTTTCCTTTAGTAGATAGCAGCAGAGCATACATACAATGTGAAATATAGTATACAACACAACAGCCTGTGTTTGAGGTGTCATTGAGTATGTCCCTGAATCTAATGTGTGGCTTTACTCTGTGCATACCTGTATGTGAGAATTAAAGGCTATATATACCTGCCCTATGTATCTTAAATTAGGCTTACACTGTGTATGGCACTATTTGATACACAGACATTCACTTTCTTTAAACAAAAGAATATTTAAAATCTTTAATTATTGCTGTATGAAGGTTTAAATATGAAAGTTGGATAGTTTTTTCAGAATAGATGTAGGAAGTGATGCAGCAGATATGTAAAAAGAAGATCCACCTAGACTATTTGCATAAAAGCATCTTACCCCTATCTCCAGCTCTACTTAGGGGGGCAAATTATCTATTATGATATACCTAAAATCTGACACAGCGTGTTTATGTACCAGTAAATGTCTAGCCACTGGTTGCTCCTCCCCACCCAAATTCAGTGCCACATGGATAGCAGACTGGTGGTTAGCCATTCTAGTAAGGAGGTCATCTTGGGTTTTCCCTATGTAAAACTTTCCACAGGGACAGTGTAACATGCATATAATATATTTAGTAAAACATCAAAAAATCCCAGCCACTGAGTCTTAGAATCAAGAAGTTTTTATTCTTCAACAAAGGATATGATCAAATTGATCTTTCACAAAATGTAATATATAATATATAATATATAATATTACATTTTGTGAAAGATCAATTTGATCATATCCTTTGTTGAAGAATAAAAACTTCTTGATTCTAAGACTCAGTGGCTGGGATTTTTTGATGTTTTATTATTATATAGTCTGTGACCGGACTTTATCCCGTGCCTGAGCATACTAACTAGAAAGGGTGGTGCGGTCACACTTTATCGCATAATATATTTAGTATTACAGGTGACCCTATACCTAATGTCATATTGCTTGTTTTTTCCATGAGTGCACAAAGAATTTACTTTGTTTTAGCCCTCCACAAGTTGTGTGCCAACTGCAGCGATAACAACCATTTCCATAGGCTCTTAACCATCTTCGTAAGGTATAACTGGGCCTAAAAGTAGGGCGTAATAACATATCCCTAAATGAATGACCCCTCTTATAACCTACTATGGGAGCTTCTAAGGACTCAAATGATAAGGTGTTATCAGTTTGTAAAATGTCCCAGTGTTTCTCTAAAATGTGTGCAAAGTCCAGTTTTTCTGGGGTAAATTCAGTAGAGTATATTAGCTAATTCATTGTCTGTTCTTCAGTATTCTTCATAAGAGCTTGTTCCTGTGTCATGAACATCATGTCTTCCTATGCCTTATGTAGGTGTTTTCTAGCATACTCCTGTTCGTCAAACTGAGAGCAAATCTCTGTTAATTGTTGTTCTATCTTTGATGTGTTTGTATTGTTCCTCACTCAACAAAGCTTGCCATATGTAGGTTGGTATATGATGGGGCCACATTGGACCCCATCAAAATGCCTGACATTTGTAAGTAATAGCCAGTCTTGAATTTGAAATATTTATATCTCAAAAAATATTGCAACAATTCCAATATCACATCAACAGAAGGGCCAACATATGGATATCTCATCAACTGTTTCCGTATTGCAGCCATGCCCTCATCATGAGGTTTTACTGTGTAGAGGCTGGTGATGTCTAGCATGGTCAATACGTCACCAGCTTCTATACCATGCCAGTTGTTTCATAATTTAATCAATTCCAGGAGGATGAGTTGGGTGTTTATGTACCTAGGACAACTTGTATATCACTAAGGTAATTGGAAATTAACAATTAGATATTCCCCTAAGGTCTTCAATATTTTTGCCATTTCAATCAATCCATATACATAATTGTCAATATTTTTCTTAAACTCTTTGGTGAGATCTCCAGGAAGTTTACGGTATGTATGAACATCTGACAGTGTAAGGATCCCATGTCTATAGCCTTTATAATCCTGCAACACTAGGGCTCCACCCTTATCAGCTTCTCTGATTACAAACTGGTGGTTTTCCATTAGCCCTTGAAGAGCATTATGTTCTTTCATAGACAAATTGCGGTGACATTGGAAGAGTAAGAATCCAACGCACTGACTGAGCAGCTCCAACCATCAGCCACAGGCCCCAGGCCCCTACGTGAGCCGGGCAAGAGTGCCACAGATCGCACAGCACAACACGCTTTTAGATCGGGTCTTAGCAGACTGTGCTAGCTATGGCATGTGACCGAGAGTAAACAGCGGTACTTCACCGAAGTCTGAGAAGCATTCCAAGCTCTATTGCAAGAGCAGCATTCCCTTTATCTCCAGTTTTTGCAATTTAAACCTTGCTTCAAGCATTGCAGAGAAGCCAACTTCAAAGATACGTCTTTTTTTCTCATTTCTGTCTCAGCCCTGTTCTGAGAAGTAAACCTATATTGACCATGTGCATGCGAACATGCAGTGTCAGTCATTTACCTTTAAGTAGTGTTTTTAACAGAGGCAGCACAAAATATCTAAAAAGGAGAAACATGTAACCAGGGGAAAATACATAAAGTCATACAGTTTAACAAAGGTTGGAAGACTGGAGACCTAGCTGACAGAAACAAGTCTGCAGAGGTGTTTATCTTAACCCAGTGAAAACGCTCTAATGTACTGTTAACAGTTGTTAGCAAGGACACTAATGCCATTGAATATTACCCTGGGGTCTTATGCTGTGAAAGAAGCAAAACACTTGTAGGCTACTGGCACTGCACATATACATGTAAAAGGTTAAACAGTCAAACTGTTCATAGAAGCCCCATTGAAGAAGCTGACACTTATAAATATATTTTGTGGTGACTTACATCTATGTTAGAGCTGGGGACCGCAGGAGCTAACACGACTTTTAAAGGAGATTGGGTCAAGTAAACAGGTCATACCCAGAGTACTGATATGGGTGTGGGTCTAGAAAGCATTCATAGCAAGACAGCCTGGGTAACAATAAAATGGTGACTGGGACTCTTATACAAAATACCCAGTGAAGATATAAAAGCATATACATATATATTTACAGGGAACACACAGTTCCCATAGACCGCAATGTAAAGTCCGTTTTTTTCTAACACCCCACTCCCGCCAACTTTATCCCCAAAATACTGCCTAGTGCTAGAGCTCGCGGTAGCAATAACCAGCCACTTGTAATGGCTGGCTAATTATTGCCCATCCGCAAACGGGCAAATTTGCCCATTTGCGGGCGTGTGATAATTTAGCGCTCTACTTGTAATCTAGCCCTAAATTAATTCTCAAGAAGTTAAAGTGATGATAAATTTCAGAATATAAGAATGTTGCAATGAAAAATATATTAGTTTGCAAGTAAAACCACATAATTATTTTTATTTTTTTTTAAGTGTATATCTATTTTATAATAAAAGATTTTTAATCCTAATTGGTATTGTCTGTTCCTCCGCCATCCTTCATTTCCTCTTTTGGCTGGGCTGTGATAAATAGAGCAGTCACATCCACTCTCTACATAGGCTTTCTAAGGACTTTAAAGGGGCTGGACTTCAAGATTGTCATATGACACATATGTTGATTGGATGTTCATTGGAATTGTCGTTAAAGAAAAACTGAGTTGATCCAAGTGGGCCGGCATAACATTCAAATAGACGCATTACTATATACACTAATTTAACACTTTCACAGATGGATTAAAAACAAAAAAGAAACACAAATACTTTTTAATGGCAAAGATTAAATATATGGCATTTGAATAGTTAAGGCTTACCATCACTTAAAGAGAGGAAAGAAAAACACTGAGTCCCAAAGTATATCCATTGGTTTATTCCCATCTTTTATATATATTTTTATATATATTATCTATAGTGATGTATCCTGGTGCTATTCAGTTTTTAACAATATCATTGTAACATCAGTCTTTCTAATTGACCTGAGGCCTTTCTGGTCTCTACTAGTCAGAGCAAGAATTGTATTTATACACTGCTTTTCCTTCCATTGGGGTTGATACACATTTTTTTGCAGGTACTGTTGATGTATGAGACCCCCCTAGTACTAATAACTACACAATCAACTTTATTTATATATATTTACTTTTTACTTATTTTTTATACATTATTATTATTTTTCCACTTTTTACTCATACTGATACCACACACCCCTATTGGAATATACTAGGTACCTGATCTCCGCACATTATCTCGGCCTGTTGGAGTTATAACTACCAGCATAGACTTTATTAGGGCGCCCCCTCTCTATTGATAATGTTTATGTGTTACTTGTCATAAACCTCTCAAATATGAGTCAGTTTTAAAAAAAAAGTTGCACTTTTACATTTAAAGTGACAGTAACGTTTGTTCTATGTTTATTTTGATTAACAAAGGGTTAAGAATTTATTAATTTTTCTTCTATATGTGAGTCAGGTGGTTTATGAAAGTGTTCATAACTTTCTACAACACACATGCAGTGCCCTGCGGTTCCTCGCAAACTCCATCTGGAGTTACTGTACAAGACATCGCTTTTTACTATCATGGCAATAGATGTTGCATTGTCTGCCTTTCCCATGCTACCGGGAAGACATCTGATGGAATGTATTTGTTCAGATACAGTGGTAGCTATTCATTGTGTTTCTTCCATGAGTTTAAAGAGGAAGATACTTCTGTGGTATATGGGGGGGGGAAGGTCTAAGATTTTGTCTGGGTATTTCCTTTATAAGCTGGACAGATTGCTCAGCATGCTAAGGCAGTGCGAGGTCAATAAAATGAGCAGCGCCTTGGGACCCTTTCGGGTGATTAGCTGTGCTTTTACAAGTATCTCATACATACATACTGCACTTCCAGATCTATGTTTCAACTGTTATTAAAGTTGTTTTCTTTCAGTTTAAGTGGAGCACCTCCATTTACTTCCTGAGGAGGATTTGTCTTAACTGTATAACTCCGAAATTATGGGCGTAGTCATGCCTACTCAGTGCCGAGTCTTGACATACGGCCCCCTAGGAGGTTCAAAAAATTCCTATAATAGCCCGCAGTATGTTTTGGTAAGATCCTGGTTTGCGGATGTCTCATCTGGAGTCTATAGCTTTTGATGAACACTAAATCAGAGTGATTTTATTTCCTTTCAGGTTTTCAAGGAAACTCCTACACTCCTTTTTCCATGTTGGAGCAGTTCAAGCTTTCCGGAAGGACCCAATCAGTTTTGGATTAGGGGAATGTAGTTTAAAAAGCATGTTTTTGAATCAAGGACAGCAAGAAGTGCCTGCCTTCGATTTGCGTCCTTAAGGATTGGTTTTGACGTTAGTTCTCCTTCTAGGATTCTGTCTTTAAGGATTTTAGTCCAGACAGAATGTGAGGCGCTCTTCCTCTTGTAGGGAGCTTGTCCGACTTGGGGTGATAGTTTCTGTTCCTGGTCTCCGAGAAGGAACTGTTGGACGGATATTATTCATGAGTGTAATCAAGTTGGAAGCTATTCGTTCCATTCTTTCTGGGGTCCAAAAAGGTCAATTCATGGCCTTTGGGACATGTACCTACATATTTCTGTTCATTAGGATCATCACAGGTGTTAAGGGTTTGCTTTTCTAGTCAAACACTTCCAATTTGTGGTTATTCCCTTCGGGCTTGCTGTTGGTGAAGCCTTGGTTACGAGGTATTGCAGTAGCGCCCTATCGGGATTACATCCTGATCCGGGTGTTATCCTTTCTACAAAAGTTAGCCACCTTGCAAACTAAGAATTGGGAGTTTGAATCCAGCTGCAGCTGATTTTAAATGTTGTTTTCCTTCCTGCGATTAACTCGGTTGGAAGGTCTATTTGTAAAAGATAAATATTTTTCTTAGGAAAAATAAGGATTTCGACTTTGGTCTAGTTCTGCAGTTCACTCTTTGGACATCAGTGTTTCAGTGCACGAAAGTATCAGGCTGATTGTTGCGTCTGGTCAACTTCATTCTTTGCAGTTAAAAATGTTCAAACACTGTAAGGAAGTTTATGCGGACTTGTATCCTTTAATTTTCCTGGAAGCAGGAGACAGGAGATTTTTTTTCTACCGTGGCTATCTTTCTGAGATAGCTTAATGATTCGTTCAAGTGTTTGAAAAACACAAGTTTGGGAGTTCGGATCCTCCCATTGGTGCTGGTACTTTGAAATGGTTGTCAGTTTATCTGCCCCTGGGATCCTGCTTTCGCAGATCGTGTTGGGTGGTTGTGACATTTACCGCTAGCATTCTAGTATGGGGACTGGGGATAACTAAAGGCTCAGGGTGTTTGAACTCGGAGTCTGTTCTACTTGTTATCAGTTTTGAGCTGAGGGTGAGCTTCCATACTCTTCTGACCTGGCCCAGTTGGCCTCGGTACAGTTTGTCAGGTTCCTGTTTGACGTCATGTCTTCTGTGGTTTACATCAATAATCAGGGAGGAACGAGAAGAGTTCCTTAGCGATGACAGAAGTGGTCAAGGTGATCCAGTGAGCGAAGGTCTACTCCTGCTGTCTGTCGGCGATCCTCAAGGGTGGTCGATGATTCTTAAGTGGGGTTCTCATGGCATCACAACATAATGCCAAGCTCCCGAGATTCGGGTCGAGGTCCAGGGTCCCCCAGGCGGCGCTGGTAGATGCTCTGGCGGTTATTTGGAACTTCAGTCTAGCATACCTATTTCCTCCGTTTACTTTTCATCCTCAGGTAACTTCTTGAATCAAACAGGAGAGGGCCTTTGTGATCTTCATAGCATCGGCCTGGTCTCGCAGGGTTTGGTATGCAGATGTGGTTGACATGTTCCTGCCACCTTGGAGGCTTCCGTTGAGGAAGGACCTTCTTATTCCAGGGCCCTTCTTTTACCAAAATCTAGTTTCTCTGTAGCTGACTGCTTGGGGATTGAACACTTGGTCCTCTCCAAGAAGGGGGTTTTCTGATTCGGTCTTAGAGACCATGATCTAGATTCATAAACCTGTGACTAGAAAGATTTTCCATAAGATATCGCGTACATATCTTTATTGGTGTGAATCCAAGGGCTACTCATGAAGTAGAGTTTGGATTTCCAGTATTTTGTTTTTTTCCCAAGACGGATTGGAGAAGGGTTTATCAGCGAGTTCCCTAAAGGGTCAGATCTCTGCCTTCTTTATTTGTTACTCAAGCGTCTGGCAGATGTACCAGATGTTAATTTTTTTGTCAGGCTTTGATCAGATTCAAGCCTGTGTTTAAACCAATTGCTCCTCTATGGAGTCTGAATTTAGTTCTTCTAGGGGTTCCGTTTGAGCCTATGCATTCCTTAGATATTAAGTTATCTTGGAAAGTTTTATTTCTTGTTGCCCTTTTTTCAGCTCGAGGAGTGTCTGAGCTTTGGGCATTAAATACAATTTGCCTTACCTTGTTTTTCATTCGGATAAGGCAGTTTTACGTACGCAACTAGGGTTCCTTCCTAATGTTGTTTCAATCAGCAACATTAATCGGGAATTTGTTGTTCCTTCCTTGTGTCCTAATCCTTTTTCTCTAAAGGAACGTCTTTTGCACGATTTGGATATGATCTTTGCTTTGAAATTTTATTTTACAAGCGACTAAGGACTTTTAAAAAGCTACGGCTACATTTTTTCTTTTCGGTGAAGAGTATCATCCGTTTTGCATATGAGACTGCTGGTTCCCTGTCTTGTCCCTCCCTTTTCATCCGTGTTTAGCTTTGGTATTGTATCCCACAAGTAAGGATGAAATCTGTGGACTCATTGTGTCTTTAAAAAGAAAATTTATGCTTACCTGATAAATTTGTTTCTTTTTAGACACGATGAGTCCACGGCCCGCCCTGTTCTCTGAGACAGGTTATTATTTTTTGTAAACTTCAGACACCTCTGCACCTTGGCTTTTCCCTTCTCTTCCTAACTTCGGTCGAATGACTGGAGTGGGAGGGAAGGGAGGAGCTATATATATATATATATATATATATATATATAGCAGCTCTGCTGTGGTGCTCTTTGCCTCCTCCTGCTGACCAGGAGGTAAATATCCCACAAGTAAGGATGAAATCCGTGGACTTGTGTCTAAAAAGAAACAAACAAATTTATCAGGTAAGCATACATTTTCTTTTTTTTCATCATATGATATTTTTTTTTATCATAAATTATAAGATATGATTATGGTATCTGTAGAAAGTCCATTTAATGGCGAGAAAAACGGTATATAATATGTGGGTGTACATTAAATGAGTAAGCGGAAAATTACAGCTAAACACAAACACCTCAATGTAAAAATAGCCCTGGTCCCAAACAGTAAGAAAATTGGAAATTGGGCTGGTCACTAAGGGGTTAATATTGACTTAAATTTTAGCCAGGCGGTCAATAAAATCAGCTGGGTGGTGTGCCCATTAAATATGTCCTTGGGAGAACACTGTAAAATATACAGAGAAATACAGGAGGTTTAGTACATTTCTAAGCAACATATTTTTACAACATGCAACTCCGAGTAGGTTTCAACTAGCACTCCTCACTTTTATATCGAACAATTACTTTTCAACCCCACAAATGCATTTATTTTCAAACTGTTACAATCCATTTTTATTTATTTTTTTAAATAAAACTACTTAAGTTTATAGAAAAATATTTACAACTGACAGCTTACTTTAATTCCTTGTTTGACACTGAATGCTGCAACACTTTTTTTTATAGCAGAGTATTGCAGTTCTCTAGGATTTCTAAATGCATTCATAAAAACATGTAAATATTGAAAGGAAAACAAAAGTTATATTTGAATTGAGGTAATAATCTGAAAAATATTCAGAAGTTTTCAGAGCATTTTACTAGATTTGATAACTTGTTAACCTATTCACTTCCTAAGAAATGTATATTCTTTTTAAATGATTGTCATTGACTGTTTGATTCAAGTTGCACAAGATTCAAAGTTTAATAATCATTTGAAGAATAGATGGAGAATGTAACACTTGACTTAACTGTGTATTTTTGTCTCCAAAAGGAATCTCCATTCCATTGTGCACGGATTTGAAATGACCTGATGGATGCTACTATTGCATGCTGGTAGACGTAGTACTATCCCGTTTTATCCTCTAGGGCTGTGAACTTTAGCTGTGCATGTCTTAATGATATTTACATTGAAGGCACAGGAAGAGTAGGGTATAAAATAACATTGCTACATAGGGCAGTTCAAGAAATGCCCATAAAGGTAAAAGAAAAAAGAGGGGGGGGGGGGATACCATTTAATAAGGTGGTATTTCAAGGATGCATTATTCCATTTAGAAAAACAAACATTAAAATAAAATTGCACTACCCAACTAAACGTTACTCAGTTTAAAAGTAAAATGAATAAAAATAATATTGACATTTGTGAGCATTTGGAGGGGCACTACCCTCTTTCCCCCAATAAACCAGCCACCGCTGGGTTAAAGGACAGTTATTTGGATCTAAATGTAGTCAACAGAATTAGTGGGAATAAAAATATAACAAGAGGCTATGACTGGAAAGTATTATTTTAGAATATGACTAAGTTATTTTTTTACGTTGAAATATTTTTTATTTGTTTACAACATAATTAAAGCAAAACAGTATCAATCACGATAGCCTTTTTGTACAGATGGTATCTTATAGGTGTCGTCACAAAACAAAAACATCAAAACATCAAAATTTCGAGTCACATAAATCTCTAGTCTTTATGACCTTATACATCTTTAAACCGTCATAAAACCCTCTCCTTGTGTACTTTCAAGTGCATTCAAGTATCGACTTACCCAACTATCCCCCACCCCAACTAATACCCTCCCACTCCCTACCAGGAGGTGCCATTATTGCTCTAGTAACATTTAAGAGACCTTTTAAGGTAACTAAACTCAAATATCTCCTGTACATCCATTGTGAAGGTAAATCTTTAAACTTAGTCGTAGGTTCTTGTTAAATCTATTGCATCGCTATCGCCTTTCTGTCTATTTTTTTTTTATTTTTAATTATTTTTATTCAAGATTTTGTAAATACATAACATAACAATTGGGGACTCGCGGGACCCCTTTTTCAGTAATGGAAATAATCAGATTATTGGGTCATCTAACCCGTCACAAAAAGTTCCGCACATTTGGAAAAGAAAATAAATAAGGATACAGCAGAGCACTTTAGCTAAAGTGTTTTGAATGTAGAATGGCAAAAGGGGAGGGAGGAAAGGTAGGGGGGCTCATATGTGTGGGGGAGGGGGGGGAAGTGTGTTACAGTCAGTGTTTCTAGATACCTGCATACGGTACCCATCGGGCAAGATAGTCAAGTTGCTAGCTGTCAGATTGGGTGTCAGTCGCCAGAACCCGTGGGTGCCATAAAGTGTCATGATCATTCTTCCAATCGGCCCAAGCCATCTCAAAAAGGTCAGATTTATTGAGATCAAAGTATATGGGCTTTTCCATGGTGTACAGATAGGCCATTTCATGGATAATATCCTGCCAGCTAGGAGGAACATCCCTTTTCCAAGCCCTGGCTATATTGGTCTTGATTGAGGCTAGGAGATAGACTCCAAAGAGACCTTGGTGTCTGGGCAGGGCGTGTAGATCTAAATGGAGAAGGGCAAGCGCCGGACCAGCCGAGACTCTAATGCCATATTCTAAGAGGGTACGAATTCCTCTTTCCCATAAAGGTCTAATAATGGGGCATTCCCACCAGATATGCAGTAAGCTACCACGGAGGCCGCAGCCTCTCCAGCACAAAGGAGATGCTCCTGGGAACATTTTAGACAATCGTGTTGGGACAAAGTACCAATGAGAGAGGACCCTGTAATACGTCTCAAACATTGTTACACAATGTAAAGTCTTCTTAGTTAGCTGGATGGCTCTTTACCACGTTTCAATAGGGGTTTCAGTACCCAGGAGGACTTGCAGAGTCTTATGAGCGATTCGGGGGGTCTTGCCTTGCCAAATGAACTTCGTGAACTCACTCTGGTATTGGAGGAGAAGGTGCATAGGAACTCTAATTGGCAAGCAGCGAAATAAATATGTTAACTTAGGGAGGAAAGACATTTTGAGTGATGTAATTCTCCCCATCTATGATATGGACTTGTGATCCCACGTGTTCTTTAACTGTCGTAGTTCTGCTAATAGGGGGGTGTAATTGTCTTATCATTTGTTGGGCACTAGGAGACAGCTTAACTCCTAAATGGGTAATCCGCTCAGTCAACCACTTGAAGTGGTATTTGTCTTTCAACTCGCGAATGTAGGGTTGCGGGTATCCCCACCAATAGATTTCAGTTTTATTTGTATTGAGTTTGTAGTAGGAGAGATCACCAAATATCTTCAGAGTCTCCAACAATCTAGGAATGGCTTTGGCGGGGTCTGTGGTGATAACGGTGACGTCATCTGCGAACAGTGCAATTTTGTGCAACGTGCCCGAAAGTCTAACCCCTGGCAAAGACGCATCCGACCGGATTTTCGCGGCCAGAGGTTCAATCGCTAAAGCGAACAACAGAGGTGAAAGAGGACACCCCTGTCTAGTGCCATTTGATATACTAAACGGCGAGGTTTGGAATCCCAAGCCTCTGACAAATGCCGTTGGGACTGAATACAGAGCTTTGATAGCCACGCAAATTTCGGGGGGGAAGTTAAAGGCTTGGAGCGTTTCCCATAAGTAATCCCACCGAACTCGATCGAAAGCCTTCTCAGCATCCAAGGAGATGACTGAGAAGGGCTTTTTCATCCTGGTTGACTCACTCATGATGTTAATTAGGCGTCTGGTGTTATCCGGGCCCTCTCTGTTATAAATAAACCCTACTTGATCGGGATTGATCAGGTCTGGTAACATTTTACCAATACGGGTGGCTAAAATCTTGGAGTAGATCTTAACATCCATGTTGATCAGGGAAATCGGTCTGTAATTCAAACAGAGAGAGGGGTCTTTGTCCGGTTTGGGTATGGTGACAATAGCGGCCTGAAGAAATTCTTCTTTGAAAGACCCAGTACTGCTCGCCAAGTCAAAAAACCTGAGTAGATACGGAGCCAGTTCATGGATATATTGTTTATAGAAATGGGCAGGGAACCCATCAGGCCCAGGAGCCTTAAAGGGCTTCATGCGCTTGATGGTGTGCTTGATTTCAAGCAGGGAAATTGGCAAAGTGCGGTTTGCTGCTCTGTCGTGAGCGCAGGCAGATTCAGGTTGGATAGGTACTGTTTGATTTCGCCTACAGAGGACGGTTGTGAGCCTTCCTCGCTGCCAATATTATAGAGTTTAGAGTAGAAATCTGCAAAGCTCTCTCCTATCAGAGACGGTTTCTTGTGTAGCTTATTTTTATGTAGCATTTGTGAGATGCGGGTAGCACTATGTTTGTTCCGCAATTTATTAGCTAGGAGCGTATCAGCCTTATTACCCTTGTTGTTTTAGCTTGGAGAGGGTATGCTGAGTCCGCTTCAGCCCCAGCTGGCTAATATGGTCCTTAACCACTTTAATTTGCTCCGTCAAGGCTGCGGAGATAGAGGTTCTATTACTCATTTCCAGGTGTCTGAGTTTGGTATGCGCCTGCGCAAGCGTTAAGCCAGCCAGTTTTCTCAAATGGCCCTGTTTACGGATTATAAGTCCTCGAGCCATTGCTTTGATGGCACCCCATAAGGTATCATCCGGAATCTGTCCATTGTCATTTTGTCTAAGCAATTCAGATAGGTCACGTCTCAGTTCCTCCCTAAAGGCTATGTCTGTTAGGATGTGACGTGGGAGTCTCCAACCTGTCTGAGGAAAAGACTTGTCCATGGGGTGAAAGTCAGTTAAGATTAAGTCATGGTCTGACCAGGAGCTTACAGCGATCTCCGACCGTATGACAGAGTCCAAGGTCTCTGCTTGACAGAATATGTGATCCAGTGGAGAGTAGGTCTTGTGGGGGTATGAGTAGTGAGTATAGTCTCTGTCGCTGATGTGTAAGGACCTCCAAATGTCAAAGTAACCGTAGTGAGACATCACATTCCGGAACTTAGCAGAAATACTGCTTGCTTGAGGGTTGGTACTGTCTGGAGTCCTAGTTTTACGGTCCAAGGAGGGGTCCCAGGTCATGTTAAAGTCACCCGCTATGATAACTCGTCCTTGTCTATATTGGTCAACTAATTGAAGAATTCTGCGGAGGCATGCGGGTTGGTGGGAATTGGGGAGATAGATGGATACCAGTGTGTGTAGTACGTGATTTAACTTACAGATTAGAATAGTGTACCTGGCCTGCGGGTCTCTAAGAGTCTGGATGGGTTCGTACGCCACTCTGCAATGTAAGAGTATGGCCGTGCCCCTAGCTTTTTTAGTAAAAGGGGAGTGGTCAGGTATCCAGTAGGAGCGGGATTGAAATCGTTGCGGGGAATCTAGCTTCCAATGAGTCTCTTGTATAAAGACAACATCGGGATTGTGGAATTGGAGTTCCCTCGTCAAGAGGCTCCGTTTGTGGGGGGAGTTGAGACCTCTCGCGTTATGAGTAAGAAGTCTAAGTCGGTTTGCCATTATTTTGATGTGGAAGGGAAAAGGGGGGAAGGAGCAATGGAAATGTGGTTGTGTAAGAAATTTAGAATAAGTTCTATATCATTAAGTGCTGTACTGAGTTTTTGAGGTGGAAATAGTCCACCTAGATGGAACCCTGGCGTGGGCTACCTATTTGTGGGGAGGAGCTATATGAGAATGGGCCGGGTTATCCGGCCCCACTCCATCTATAAGTAAGATAGATCTCGCTTATAACTGTTATGTGGGGGCATCTAGTCAGCCGTGGTGAGGGAATGTGCAGCTTGTATGTAACTATGGTGTGACGGCATCCCCTTAGAAGTGCCCTGATAAAGTAATGTGTAAACATAAACAACAACAATAAAACATTAGCCAATGGATCTTGAAACATCAACAATTTTAGAAATAACATCATCGGTATCTCCCCAGCGGGACATAAGTGCTCAACCTGTGCTAGGGTGACCCTTTGTGACATTTCAGTGCAACATAACCTGCAATTAAAAAGTTATCAACAAGAAATAAGATGCCTGCAGACATCGACCACAACCTATTTTCAACAAGAGGTAGAGGCATATTTGTATTTGGGTCTAATTAGACCTGTCTCCTGTCAGGGGTCCCCTTTTTGGGCTACGCTGAGGAGGAGAAGCACAAAAGTGGATGATCAAGTGAAGAGCATCATTACCACCTGACACTGTCCGATAGTCAAGGTAGGGCTACCAGAGTCCGCTGAGAGTCCTGTATTGTTTGGGTTTTCTGTCTTTTAGACCGCTGATCCCCAGGAGGCCAATCGGGCGCTGTGGCTCCCAATTTTGCCCTGACTGGAGCGGGTTCTATTGTGCTACCTTTTATGAGGCCCCATTGTGCAAGTAGAGTGGTACCTTGGGCCAGTGATGAGACAGTGTGGGTTTGGTTGCCCTTAGTGACAATCAGCTTGGCAGGATAACCCCAACGGTATTTAAGGCCCGCCTTTCTGAGCTCGGAAGTGACTGGTTGGTAAAGTCTGCGACTTTGCAAAGTATGAGCCGATAAATCTGGTAGGAGTTGAAGATTCTGGAACTTCTCTGCTAGTGGTGGTTTACGGAAGGCGGCCTGCATGAGCTTATCTTTGAAAAGGAAGCTGTGGAAACAGACAATAACGTCTCTAGGTTTATCTTGCGAGACTGATCTTAAGGCTCTGTGGGCCCTCTCCATTGTGGTGGTCATACCTTCGGTAGAATCTAGCAGATTATTGAAGAGTTCTGACAGGTAGGTTTGCAGATCCGCAGGTGAGACATCTTCCGGTATGCCTCGGAATCTGATGTTATTCCGTCTGGCACGGTCTTCGACATCCGCCAGTTTGAATTCAAGTTGGCTTAACTGATCAGCCAACGACTCAGAATATGCGAGTAGATTTGTCTGGTCTGTGGTAATGTCGTCCTGCCGTCTCTCCAATGAATCCACTCTGTCTCCAATTTCTCCAATATCCTTCTTTAGCTCAGCATGGCTCCTTTGGATTTCCTTTGTGATAGAGCGTGTCTGCTGTGCAAACATTTTTTTGAGAGTTTCCTCTGTGATATAATGTTGAGATCTGGAAGGTAGGATAGCATCAGGTTGGGACCTCTCTGCAACTGACTCTGGGTCACTAAGGTCATCGTGTGAGTCATCTTCAGGTCTCCTAGCTGGCTGTGTGAAATGATCCAATACTGTTTTCTTGGTGGGACCAGGGGTCCTAGGTTGCCTTCTAGCAGTGTGGGGCATGTTTGTTTCAGCTGAGCAATCGCCCAGTTGTCTGAGGGGCAATCCTATCAGCAAATTGCTAAGTAAATTAGGCAATGAATGGCTAAGTTAGATTGTCAGATTCAGCAATGTTACATTAAAACATATTAGTTATATTTACAAACGAGAATAAGCATCCGTCTTAGTAGTGGGGCCCAGAAGCTCCACCCGGCTCCTACCCCTCCATTACTTACGGTCGAAACTAGACCAGGATTCTGCCTATAAAAAAGCAGGGGCAGAAGCCGGCCAGAACCCCCCTGCACAGGTTGAGCAAGAAAACTTTCAGAACCCCAATACCCCTAGCTGGCCCAGGAATAGTGGATACGACCTAAAGGAAGGGAAAAGGGGAAGGGGAAGTGACCAACCCAGACAAGCTGGGCCAGAAAGGGAGGGTCAGCTAGGGGCCCCTCACAACAAAAACCCAAATAAATATGGCCACAGGCCGCAAAGTCTGCTCAAGCAAATTTATAGTGGTCAGCAACTCACCAGCCTCTATAGTGACACCTATACCATAGGGAGGTCAAGATAAGGATGCGGGTTAGTACCGCTAGCCAAGTAAGTAACACACAGACCTCTAAAATAAAACTAAGTGAGTGGGGCGTGGGTAGGAGTGGGGAGTAAATAAGTAGAGTGAGGAGCTGAGCTTACTTTATCTTTATCTTAAGGGACTTCAAATAAGTATGGGCAACCCAGGCAAGGGTAACTGGGGCTAAATTGGGGGACACCAAGGTATATGAGACTGGTGATAATTGGGTGGCGAGTGCCAGGAAAACGTAAGTGAGGCAGGTACACACAGAAACACAAGAGAACACTCCACTCTGTGCCTAGGCAACAGAGAAACACAAGCTGACGCAGCAGCAAAAAATTACAGCAGTTACAAGAAAATAACCCCTTTAAATAAGGCTTGTGCTCATCTTGTTAACACAGCTGCTGAAGACCAACAAATGAGTACACCTTTATGTCCAGATGTCAGGGAGATCTATGTGGAAGGTCTGCAGCGGGCAGACAGATGGTGGTTAATTCTATAAGTCCCTAAAGGGCCTCAGGTATGCATAAGGATAAGGTGCACTTGTGGAAAGTTCCTAAATTCTTAGGCCTGTAGTGGGATTCCCCTTTTATTAGTGGGGAATAGTTAAGCTGTGTGTGTTCAGTCACTGAGATATATGGGCAGAAGATGTGCCGGGCCCTTTGAGTACTGAGTTCTGCTTTATCAAGCGTGTAGCCCTTTTTGTGACTGTCGGGCCACACTGGTCTACACTAGGCCCGCCTAGGGGCTTGAAGAGACGGATGGGCCGGATGTGAATCTGGGCATGTAAGAGAGCCCCTGAGGAGTTTGCTGCTTGCTACGGTAGGTTTTTAGTCACCGTGAGGCTGGATGTTAAAGGTGCGACCTATTGTTGTAGGGCAGTGTACTCTGTTTAGTTGCGCAACAAGTCCGGCAGCCTGGGGTGTGCCCGTTGGGACTTTGTACTGCAGTGCGCTGTTATCCCCGTTAGGCCTCCGCTCTTACCTTGAAAAGCTGACCCACGCACGCTAAGAGGACCGACCTTCAGTGCGGGTAAGTGAGTCCCCAAGGAGGAAGGGTAGCTTGTGGGTAGTGTAGCGATGGTATCAGCCGATGGTTACTTGTGCGCCAAAAGTCGTCCGGTGCTGCTGTGGTTTATGATGCAGCGGGGTGTTTGCTGGAGGTTTGCTTCCCTGGTCTTGATCAGATGGGTATGAGGACGGCTCCGGAGCGAAGGCCCGAGTCTCTGGAGGTGTAGGTAGCGGGTTAACTGCTGATGTGAGGAGCGGTAGTGAGGTCTGAGTCTAGCTTTGCCGCTTAAGTCCACTAAGTATCTCCACCGGGCACAGCAACTAGATCCCAATGAGTTAGCAAAGTTTGTGGCTACAGAAAAAATAGTCAGAATCTGTTTGAAAGTGCTTTTTTAAGCTAATAACAGTTTGTGATAGACGGAGCTCTTACTCTGAGCATCTAGTTAGCTCGGCAGTTAGCTCCGCCCCCAATTTCTGTCTATTTTAACTAGTACTCAGACCTCAGTGTCCAATAGAACCAAATCTTATGAAACTGCTCTGGTTGTCCCTGCGACCATGCAGCTAGCTCTGACATGGTATATGTCTCTGTGATTTTCCCCACCACTTCCTGCCATGAGGGCACTCCCACTTTCCAGTGTCGGGCTATGCAGATTCTCAAACATGTGCATAGTATTCTGATAAGCTTATTAATTGTCGTGTTAAATGGCTTAACCCTTTCATGTAATAAAGCTTGGGTCATTGTGAGAATCACTCTCTCGTCCAGCAACTTGCTTATTAACTCTGATAGTTTCCCCCATAGTGGCTGGACCTCCTGACATTCCCACCACATGTGTTTATATGTTCCCCTTTCTTTACACCCTCTATAACAGTATCCATTTAGCCCTGAGGTGTAATGAGCTGTCCTTTCTGGTGTCAAATACCATCTAAACATCACCTTAATACAATTTTCTTTCATATCTGCACTAATCAGTCCCTTATAAGAATTCAACATCAGCTCATTCCATTCATCTGTCTCCCACCTTTCTGTTGTGTCCCTTTCCCATTTTTATGTCATGGCTAATTTGACATCGCGTTTAGCTTTCTGAATTAGTACATAAATCCGAATATATACGCTGCTATTGCTGAGCTAATCTGTAAATACATAAACCAGTGTAATTGTTCCGGTTCTATTTGATCTCTAATAGAATTGAACGTGAGCATTTTGGAGCCAGTAATAAAGTCTGCCACCCTATACAGTCCCTTGTTCGCCCATTTATCTACTGTTTTTCTCAAATCTTTTGGTAGCAAGAATCTAACCGGTCTTACCACTGATGCCGACCTAGTCAAACACATCCCTCTCGTGATTCTATTCCACATACGTACAGCCTCCAATGTTATTGGTGACCTATATTTCCCCGATTTGATCGTTGCCTCTGGATCCCATAAGATGTCTGCCGCTCTTGAACTACCCACTATGCCCGCCTCAATTTGTGGCCACACCAATTCAGTATGTTGTTTACCTAAAATAACCGTCTGCGCCAACCTGGAGGCCTGGTAATACTCTACCAAATTTGGAACTCCCACTCCCCCTGCCTGTGTAGTTTCAACAGCTGTGAAGCAATTCTCGGTCTTCCCTCTCCTCTTAAGAATTTCAGAAGGTCAGCCTGCAAAGCTTCTAGCTCTGGTAATGGTATGTTAAGCAGTATAGCCCTAAACAGGTACATTAGTCTTGGGAGGACATTCATTTTGATAGACATAAGTCTTCCATACCATGAGAAAACATAATTTATGCTTACCTGATAAATTCCTTTCTTCTGTTGTGTGATCAGTCCACGGGTCATCATTACTTCTGGGATATAACTCCTCCCCAACAGGAAATGCAAGAGGATTCACCCAGCAGAGCTGCATATAGCTCCTCCCCTCTACGTCAGTCCCAGTCATTCGACCAAGAATCAACGAGAAAGGAGTAACCAAGGGTGAAGTGGTGACTGGAGTATAATTTAAAAGATATTTACCTGCCTTAAAAACAGGGCGGGCCGTGGACTGATCACACAACAGAAGAAAGGAATTTATCAGGTAAGCATAAATTATGTTTTCTTCTGTTATGTGTGATCAGTCCACGGGTCATCATTACTTCTGGGATACCAATACCAAAGCAAAAGTACACGGATGACGGGAGGGAAAGGCAGGCTCATTATACAGAAGGAACCACTGCCTGAAGAACCTTTCTCCCAAAAATAGCCTCCGAAGAAGCAAAAGTATCAAATTTGTAAAATTTGGAAAAAGTATGAAGTGAAGACCAAGTTGCAGCCTTGCAAATCTGTTCAACAGAGGCCTCATTCTTAAAGGCCCAAGTGGAAGCCACAGCTCTAGTGGAGTGAGCTGTAATTCTTTCAGGAGGCTGCTGTCCAGCAGTCTCATAGGCTAAACGTATTATGCTACGAAGCCAAAAAGAGAGAGAGGTAGCAGAAGCTTTTTGACCTCTCCTCTGTCCAGAGTAAACGACAAACAAGGAAGAAGTTTGGCGAAAATCCTTAGTTGCCTGCAAGTAGAACTTGAGGGCACGAACTACATCCAGATTGTGTAAAAGACGTTCCTTCTTTGAAGAAGGATTTGGACACAAGGATGGGACAACAATCTCTTGATTGATGTTCCTGTTAGTGACTACCTTAGGTAAGAACCCAGGTTTAGTACGCAGAACTACCTTGTCTGAGTGAAAAATCAGATAAGGGGAATCACAATGTAAGGCTGATAACTCAGAGACTCTTCGAGCCGAGGAAATAGCCATTAAAAACAGAACTTTCCAAGATAACATTTTTATATCAATGGAATGAAGGGGTTCAAACGGAACACCCTGTAAAACGTTAAGAACTAAGTTTAAACTCCATGGTGGAGCAACAGCTTTAAACACAGGCTTGATCCTAGCTAAAGCCTGACAAAAGGACTGGACGTCTGGATTTTCTGACAGACGTCTGTGTAACAAGATGGACAGAGCTGAAATCTGTCCCTTTAATGAACTAGCTGATAAACCCTTTTCTAAACCTTCTTGTAGAAAAGACAGTATCCTAGCGATCCTAACCTTACTCCAGGAGTAACCTTTGGATTCGCACCAGTATAGGTATTTCCGCCATATTTTATGGTAAATCCTTCTGGTAACAGGCTTCCTAGCCTGAATTAGGGTATCAATAACCGACTCAGAAAAACCACGTTTTGATAAAATCAAGCGTTCAATTTCCAAGCAGTCAGCTTCAGAGAAGTTAGATTTTGATGTTTGAATGGACCCTGTATCAGAAGGTCCTGTCTTAGAGGTAGAAACCAAGGCGGACAGGATGACATGTCCACTAGATCTGCATACCAAGTCCTGCGTGGCCATGCAGGTGCTATTAGAATTACTGATGCTCTCTCCTGTTTGATTTTGGCAATCAATCGAGGAAGCAGCGGGAAGGGTGGAAACACATAAGCCATCCTGAAGTTCCAAGGTGCTGTCAAAGCATCTATCAGAACTGCTCCCGGATCCCTGGATCTGGACCCGTAGCGAGGAAGTTTGGCGTTCTGGCGAGACGCCATGAGATCTATCTCTGGTTTGCCCCAACGTCGAAGTATTTGGGCAAAGACCTCCGGATGAAGTTCCCACTCCCCCGGATGAAAAGTCTGGCGACTCAAGAAATCCGCCTCCCAGTTCTCCACTCCCGGGATGTGGATTGCTGACAGGTGGCAAGAGTGAGACTCTGCCCAGCGAATTATCTTTGATACTTCCATCATTGCTAGGGAGCTTCTTGTCCCTCCCTGATGGTTGATGTAAGCTACAGTCGTGATGTTGTCCGACTGAAACCTGATGAACCCCCGAGTTGTTAACTGGGGCCAAGCCAGAAGGGCATTGAGAACTGCTCTCAATTCCAGAATGTTTATTGGAAGGAGACTCTCCTCCTGATTCCATAGTCCCTGAGCCTTCAGAGAATTCCAGACAGCGCCCCAACCTAGTAGGCTGGCGTCTGTTGTTACAATTGTCCAGTCTGGCCTGCTGAATGGCATCCCCCTGGACAGGTGTGGCCGATAAAGCCACCATAGAAGAGAATTTCTGGTCTCTTGATTCAGATTCAGAGTAGGGGACAAATCTGAGTAATCCCCATTCCACTGACTTAGCATGCATAATTGCAGCGGTCTGAGGTGTAGGCGTGCAAAAGGTACTATGTCCATTGCCGCTACCATTAAGCCGATCACCTCCATGCATTGAGCTACTGACGGGTGTTGAATGGAATGAAGGACGCGGCATGCATTTTGAAGCTTTGTTAACCTGTCTTCTGTCAGGTAAATCTTCATTTCTACAGAATCTATAAGAGTCCCCAAGAATGGAACTCTTGTGAGAGGAAAAAGAGAACTCTTCTTTTCGTTCACTTTCCATCCATGCGACCTTAGAAATGCCAGAACTAACTCTGTATGAGACTTGGCAGTTTGAAAGCTTGAAGCTTGTATTAGAATGTCGTCTAGGTACGGAGCTACCGAAATCCCTCGCGGTCTTAGTACCGCTAGAAGGGCACCCAGAACCTTTGTGAAGATTCTTGGAGCCGTAGCCAGTCCGAATGGAAGAGCTACAAACTGGTAGTGCCTGTCTAAGAAGGCAAACCTTAGATACCGGTGATGATCTTTGTGGATCGGTATGTGAAGGTAAGCATCCTTTAAATCCACTGTGGTCATGTACTGACCCTCTTGGATCATGGGTAAGATTGTCCGAATAGTTTCCATTTTGAACGATGGAACTCTTAGGAATTTGTTTAGAGTCTTTAAATCTAAGATTGGCCTGAAAGTTCCCTCTTTTTTGGGAACCACAAACAGGTTTGAGTAGAACCCTTGTCCTTGTTCCGACCGCGGAACCGGATGGATCACTCCCATTAATAACAGATCTTGTACGCAGCGTAGAAACGCTTCTTTCTTTATCTGGTTTGTTGACAACCTTGACAGATGAAATCTCCCTCTTGGGGGAGATAATTTGAAGTCTAGAAGGTATCCCTGCGATATGATCTCTAGAGCCCAGGGATCCTGAACATCTCTTGCCCAGGCCTGGGCGAAGAGAGAGAGTCTGCCCCCCACTAGATCCGGTCCCGGATCGGGGGCTCTCGGTTCATGCTGTCTTTGGGGCAGCAGCAGGTTTCCTGGCCTGCTTGCTCTTGTTCCAGGACTGGTTAGGCTTCCAGCCTTGCCTGTAACGAGCAACAGCTCCTTCCTGTTTTGGTGCAGTGGAGGTTGATGCTGCTCCTGTTTTAAAGTTCCGAAAGGGACGAAAATTAGACTGTCTAGCCTTAGCTTTGGCTTTGTCTTGAGGTAGGGCGTGGCCCTTACCTCCTGTAATGTCAGCGATAATCTCTTTCAAACCGGGCCCAAATAAAGACTGCCCCTTGAAAGGTATATTAAGTAATTTGGACTTAGAAGTAACATCAGCTGACCAGGATTTTAGCCACAGCGCCCTACGTGCCTGTATGGCGAATCCTGAGTTCTTAGCCGTAAGTTTGGTTAAATGTACTACGGCCTCCGAAATGAAGGAATTAGCTAGTTTAAGGACTCTAAGCCTGTCCGTAATGTCGTCTAGCGTAGATGAACTAAGGTTCTCTTCAAGCGACTCAATCCAAAATGCTGCCGCAGCCGTAATCGGCGCGATACATGCAAGGGGTTGTAATATAAAACCTTGTTGAACAAACATTTTCTTAAGGTAACCCTCCAATTTTTTATCCATTGGATCTGAGAAAGCACAGCTATCCTCCACCGGGATAGTGGTACGCTTAGCTAAAGTAGAAACTGCTCCCTCCACCTTGGGGACCGTTTGCCATAAGTCCCGAGTGGTGGCGTCTATTGGAAACATCTTTCTAAATATTGGAGGGGGTGAGAACGGCACACCGGGTCTATCCCACTCCTTAGTAACAATTTCAGTTAGTCTCTTAGGTATAGGAAAAACGTCAGTACTCGCCGGTACCGCAAAGTATTTATCCAACCTACACAGTTTCTCTGGTATTGCAACGGTGTTACAATCGTTGAGAGCTGCTAAGACCTCCCCTAGTAATACACGGAGGTTCTCCAATTTAAATTTAAAATTTGAAATATCTGAGTCCAATCTGTTTGGATCAGAACCGTCACCCACAGAATGAAGCTCTCCGTCCTCATGCTCTGCGAGCTGTGACGCAGTATCAGACATGGCCCTAGCATTGTCAGCGCACTCTGTTCTCACCCCAGAGTGATCACGCTTGCCTCTTAGTTCTGGTAATTTAGACAAAACTTCAGTCATAACAGTAGCCATATCTTGTAATGTTATTTGTAATGGCCGCCCAGATGTACTAGGCGCCAAAATATCACGCACCTCCCGGGCGGGAGATGCAGGTACTGCCGCGTGAGGCGAGTTAGTCGGCATAACTCTCCCCTCGCTGTTTGGTGAAATTTGTTCACATTGTACAGATTGACTTTTATTTAAAGTAGCATCAATACAGTTAGTACATAAATTTCTATTGGGCTCCACCTTGGCATTGGAACAAATGACACAGATATCTTCCTCTGAGTCAGACATGTTTAACACACTAGCAAAAAACTTACAACTTGGTTATAATCTTTTTTAGCAAAAAACGTACTGTGCCTCAAAGAGGTACTAACGATTAAATGACAGTTGAAATAGTGAACTGAAAAACAGTTATAGCATCAAACTTTAAAACAACAAAACTTTTAGCAAAGGTTTGTTCCCATTAGTAAAATAACAATAATTAAATTTGACATAAAAAATACAAAGCAACGTTTTTATTCACAGTCACTATAAGAATTCTCACAGCTCTGCTGAGAGAATTTACCTCCCTTCAAAGAAGTTTGAAGACCCCTGAGATCTATCAGAGATGAACCGGATCATGCAGGAAAAATAAAAGTAACTGACTGGTATTTTTTGATGCGTAGCAAAGAGCGCCAAAACGGCCCCTCCCTCTCCCACACAGCAGTGAAGAGAAACGAAACTGTCACAATTAAAGCAAAAAAAAAAAACTGCCAAGTGGAAAATAATGCCCAAATATTTATTCACACAGTACCTCAGCAATGTAAACGATTCTACATTCCAGCAAAAACGTTTAACATGATAAATAGTTATTAAAAAGGATTAGTGACCTTTAACAGAGTAGTTCCGGTGAAATACCATCCCCAGAATACTGAAGTGTATACATACATGTCATTTTAACGGTATGGCAGGATTTTCTCATCAATTCCATTCAGAAAATAAAAACTGCTACATACCTCAATGCAGATTCCTCTGCCCGCTGTCCCCTGATCTGAAGCCTTTACCTCCCTCAGATGGCCGAGAACAGCAATATGATCTTAACTACTCCGGTTAAAATCATAGTAAAAAACTCTGACAGATTCTTCCTCAAACTCTGCCAGAGAAGTAATAACACGCTCCGGTGCTATTTTAAAATAACAAACTTTTGATTGAAGTCATAAAAACTAAGTATAATCACCATAGTCCTCTCACACATCCTATCTAGTCGTTGGGTGCAAGAGAATGACTGGGACTGACGTAGAGGGGAGGAGCTATATGCAGCTCTGCTGGGTGAATCCTCTTGCATTTCCTGTTGGGGAGGAGTTATATCCCAGAAGTAATGATGACCCGTGGACTGATCACACATAACAGAAGAAATTACCCTTTCTTCACTTCCTCAAATCATTTCTGATAGCATTATAAACTGGAATATAATTTAATTTATATAGATCCGCTACGTTATCCCCAACCTTAATCCCCAGATATTTAATGTGGCTTTTAACCCAGGAGAATGCAAAATTGAGTTCAATTGTTTTCTTAGTGTGTGGAGGCAGATTGACCGCAAGTGCCTCACACTTATCAGAATTTATCTTATATCCTGAGATCTCTGAGTATTTTTCTAACACTTTGTAGAGATGCGGCAGTGAACTCATTGGTCTGGTAATTGTCAATAAAACATCACCTGCAAATAGCATGGATTTATATTCAGAAGTTCCTACCTGTACTCCCGAGATCTCTCTCATGTTTCTAATACTCGCAGCTCAATACAAATCACGAATATCAACGGCAACAGCGGACAGCCCTGTTGCGTCCCGTTCCAAATGTCTATGTGCCTTGATAAGTATCCCGCTGCTTCCACAACTGCCGTCGGTCTCGAATAGATACTGCCTAGCGCCTTTATAAATGCTCCCCCAAAACCCATGGCCGCTAATACCTTAAACATGAACCTCTAGTCTACCCTGTCGAACGCTTTTTCCGCGTCTAGCAACAGGAGTAGAGCTGGAGTTCCTTTTGCATTCAAATAGTCTAACAAAGTAATCGTTCTTCTAACGTTGTCCGGCGCTTCCCTGTCCTGAAAAACCCCACCTGATCTTGATGGATCAACGTGGGTAAGATCTGCTTCAGTCTATTTGCCATTATTTTAGCGAAAATTTTAATATCATGATTAATCAGGGAAATGGGCCTATAGTTTTGGCACAACCTTGCATTCTTGCCGCTTTTGGGTATTACTATAATCTTTGCCTGAAGCATATCCCTAGGTATAATCTGGCCTTCCATAATCCCATTACACAAATTGACTATGTGAGGGGTCAGTACCTTCTTAAACAACTTGTAGTACTCCCCTGTTAAACCGTCGGGCCCTGCCGCCTTGCCTACTTTTAAGTCTTTAATAACTCCTAGTACTTCCCCAATTGTTATTTTACAGTTGAGGTTCTCTAAATCATCTGCCGCAATAGTTTTCAGACCAGCCTTATCTAAAAATTCGGATATCTGGGTGTCTATATTCCCTACTTTAACTTTATGCCCATCATATAGTTGCTCATAGTACTGGGCCTAAGTTATTTTTTTTAAAAGGACAAGCATGATGAATTAACCTCTGTGTGTTTTACAGCTTCCTACGCAAAATATGTTAATTACTTTACCTGTTTAAGTAGTTTTAATCCCCAAGTGACTATCTCAATAAAAGTACATTAAACACTTTGATATGGTAATATAAAATGATGAATAGTATATATAATAAAATCTCTGCAATATACTTTCATAATTTATTTTGTTCCCTTTTCCGGTAATTCCATTCTGAAATTGTGAGCTTTTCAGTTCCTATTAGAAATGGAAGTGCAGAACACTGTTATATTCCACACAGCCATTGGCTGCATACTCTAGTGACCTATTTATCACTGTCCCTAATTGGCCATAGCAGAGAAGTTATAACATGGTATCTCCCATTGTTCTATAGATACTAAAACTTTACACCTATTTTGTCACTATTTAAAAAACTAATGAAACTTAAAAAAAAAAATACATCTACATGTTATTCTCAGACTAATCTTTCCTTTGAATGCAATATTCATTCTATCTAGCATTTAATTAGTGTTTTATGTCTCTAATAGTTTTATATTATTTTTACTATATTACTATTAACCTACTGATAAAATGTAAACTATATCCAAGGTAGCAATGTGAAATTATGCTAAAATGTAGCCTATGGAAGAATGTTAACCATGGGTATCCATCTAAATTAATAAAAGACTAAACTACTCTCAAATAACTGGCATGTTAATTATATGCAGTCATACCTTGGGAATATTGCAGGTTCTCGTCCAGAAAACCACAATAAAGTGAATATAGCTATAAAGTCTCACAAATTGTTTAATTTCCCAGTGCATATAAAAGTTATATTTACACTATACTGTAGTCTATTAAGTGCATAATAGCATAATGTCTAAAATAATGTACATACCTTAATTAAAAAATGCATTATTGCTAAAAAAAAAAAAAAAAAATGCTAACCATTTTTTTTTCTGGTGTGTGTGTATATGTGTATTTGTGCATTTATTTAACAAAATGTATGCTTACATGATAAATGTATTTCTTTCCGGATACGGTGAGTCCACGGGATCATCAATTGCTGTTGGGAATATCACTCCTGGCCAGCAGGAGGCAGCAAAGAGCACCACAGCAAAGCTGTTAAGTATCACTTCCCTTCCCACAATCCCCAGTCATTCGACCGAAGGAAAAAGGAAAAGAAATAACACGAGTAGAGGTCTTAAATAACGGGCAGGGCCGTGGACTCACCTTATCTGGAAATAAATTTATCAGGTAAGCATAAATGTTGTTTTCTTTCCTAAGATACAGTGAGTCCACGGGATCATCAATTACTGTTGGGAATCAATACACAAGCCAGAGGACACAGATGATTAGGGAGGGACAAGACAGGAAACCTAAACAGAAGGCACCGCCGCTTGAAGCACCTTTCTCCCAAAAGAAGCCTCAACCGAGGCAAAAGTATAAAATGTATAAATTTTAGAAAAAGTGTGCAAAGAAGACCAAGTCGCAGCCTTGTAAATCTGTTCTACAGAGGCTTCATTCTTGAAGGCCCAAGAAAAAGAAACAGCCCTAGTGGAATGAGCTGTGATTCTCTCAGGGGGCTGATGTCCAGCAGTCTCATATGCCAAATGAATAATACTTCTCAGCCAGAGAGAAAGAGAAGTGGCAGTAGCCTTCTGACCTCTGTGTTTCCCAGAAAAGCAAACAAACAATGCAGAAGACTGACGAAAGTCCTTAGTCACCCACACAACATCTAAGTTGTGCAATAAACATTCCTTATGAGAAGGAGGATTAGAACAGAAATAAGGAACAACAATTTCCTGATTAATATTTCTATCCGAAACAACCTTAGGAAGAAAACCAAACTTGGTACGAAGAACTGCCTTATCTGCATGAAATATGAGATAAGGTGAATCGCACTGCAAAGCTGAGAGTTCCGAAACTCACTGAGCAGAAGAGATAGCAGTAAGAAGATTTTTTTTAGTATGTCTTTAGTACAGCCCAGGTGAAATCCGCTTCCCAATTGTCCACTCCTGGAATGTGGATAGCATATAGACAGCAATTGTGAGCCTCCACCCACTGAATGATTCGCACCACCTCCTTCATGGCAAAGGAACTCAGAGTTCCCCCCTGAGGTTATGTTGTCCGACTGGAACCTGATAAACCGGGCTAAAGTCAGTTGAGGCCAAGCAATCAAGGCTCTCAACTCCAATATGTTTATGGGGAGAGCAGTTTTCTCCTGAGACCAAAGTCCCTGCGCCTTCAACATGTCCCAGACTGCTCCCCAGCCCATCAGGCTGGTGTTCGTGGTCACAATTACCCATGAGAGTCTCTGAAAGCATGTCCCCTGGGACAGATGTTCTTGAGACAACCACCACGGCAGAGAGTCTCTTGTCGATTGATCCAAAACTATCCTCTGAGACAGGTCTGCCTAATCCCCCATTCCATTGACCGAGCATGCATAGCTGTAGGGCTCTCAAATGGAATTGTGCAAAGGGAACTATGTCTATGGAAGCCACCATCAACCAATTACCTCCATACATTGGGCCACTGATGGCCATACAACAGACTGTAGAGATAGGCAAGAGGAAAGAATCTTGGCTCTTCTGACCTCCGTCAGAAATATTTTCATTAATAGAGAATCTATAATGGTTCCTAAAAAAACCACCCTTGTAGCCGGAACAAGGGAACTTTTTTATAAATTCACCTTCCATCCGTGGGAACGAAGAAAAGACAACAAGATCTCTATGTGAGATTTTGCTAGTTGAAAAGATGGCGCCTGAACCAGAATGTCACCCAGATAAGGTGCCACTGCAATTCCCTGGGACCAAATTATTGCCAACAGAGCTCCCAGGACCTTTGAGAAAATTTTGGAAGCTGTGGCGAGGCCAAATGGAAGCGCTACAAATTGAAAGTGTTTGTCCAGATAGGCAAATCTCAGAAATTTGTGATGATCCCTGTGAGTGGGAACATGCAGGTATGCATCCTTCAGGTCTATGGTCGTCATGAATTGACCCTCTTGAACCAGACAAAGAATGGAACGGATAGTCTCCATCTTGAAGGACGGCAGTCTGAGGAATTTGTTGAGAAACTTTAGATCTAAAATAGGCCTGAAAGTTACCTCTTTTTTGGGCACCACAAACAGGTTGGAATAGAACCCGAGACCCTGTTCCCGAATTGGGACTGGAACCATCACTCCCAGGAGGAAAAGATCCTGTACACATTTAAAGAACTCTTTTTTTATCTGGTCTACAGATAATCTTGAGAGGTGGAATTTGCCCCTGGAATACTATGTCCACGGCCCACGGGTCTGGGACATCTCGTTCCCATGCTTGAGAGACTGAGAGAGTCTGCCCCCCACTTGATCCAATCCCGTATCTGGGGCAAACCCTTTATGCTGACTTAGATTCAGCTGTGGGTTTCTTAGATTGCTTCCCCTTGTTACAAGACTGACTGGGTTTCCAAGAGAGCTTGGACTGTTTCTGCTTGGTAGAGTAGGGGGAAGACTTACCTCTGAAGTTACGAAAGGAGCGAAAATTACTCTGACGCCCATTCAATTTATTTTTTCTATCTTGAGGCAAAAGGATCCTTTACTACCCGTGATATTGGAAATAATGTCTGCCAAACCGGCCCAAACAAGGTCTTTCCCTTGTAAGGAATCGCCAAAAGCTTAGATTTAGAAGAAACATCCGCTGACCAAGATTTCAGCCATAGCGCTCTACGAGCCAAAATTGAGAAACCAGATATTTTGGCCCCCAACTTAATGACCTGCAAAGAAGTGTCGGTGATAAAGGAATTGGCTAACTTGAGAGCCTTTATCCTATCCTGTATCTCCTCCAAAGGATTCTCTGCTTGGAGGGACTCAGACAAAGCGTCAAACCAATATGCTGCCGCACTTGTCACTGTAGCAATACACACCGCCGGTTGCCACTGTAAACCCTGATGAATATACATCTTCTTTAAGAAAGCCTCCAGCTTCTTGTCCATAGGGTCCTTGCAAGAGCAACTATCCTCAATAGGATAGAGTAGAAATCGCCCCTTCCACTTTGGGGACCGTCTGCCATGACTCCTTAATGGAGTCAGCCACCGGAAACATCTTCCTAAAGACTGGAGAGGGGAAAAAAGGAATTCCCGGTCTCTCCCATTCCCGGGCAATAATATCTGGCACTGGAAACACCTCCGCAGGAGAGTGTACATCAAAGTATCTATTTCATTTGCTAGACTTCTAAGGGTTGACAACGACAGGAGTATCGGAGTCGTCCAAAGTAGCCAAAACCTTCTTTAACAAAACACGAAGGTGTTCAAGCTTGAATCTGAAGGAAATCACTTTAGCATCAGAAGGAATTACACTATCCAAATCTGAGATTTCACCCTCAGAGGCTACAGAAGTATCCTCCTCTTCCGACTTATGTGAAAGAGTAACTTGGTTAGCCTGTACTGAATCAGAAACCTTACTATCTGATTCTCTAATTTACGTCTCCCCTGAAGCATGGGGATGGCAGCTAGCACCTCAGATACCGCCGAGTATACCTGGGCAACAATTTCAGCCTTCAAATACACTCCCTCAGGAGATTGAGAGGAACTGCAGGGCACTGTCTGTGATGACAAAAAAAGTTTGGGACGCTTGAGGAAGAGGCTGTGGCATTGTCTGAACAGCCTCAACATGAAAGAATGATGACTCAGAAACAAAGTCTATCTTTGTACAATAAAGTTCTTTCAATACAAGAAATACAAAAAAGCAAAGGAGGTTCAACTTGAGTATCCAAGCAAAGTCTGAATTCTATAGAAGGCAGACTCTAGGTCCATTTTGCAAGGAAATCTTCATACACAAAAAAAAATAAATTATTTTTTAAAATTTTCAGTCTCTTTAAGATTATTCTTTAACGGAATAAGAGACAGTTTTCCCAAGCAGTTTTGCCTAACTGCTCGTCTCTGTAACCCTAGGTTGGATGCGAGGAGATATGGAGGGACCGGAGCAGCTCCTCTGAGTGAAATTCTTGTGAGAGGTCCGTAGAAGTCATTACACAGAGCCAAATACAAACTGCGCCAGCAATAAAAGCGCGCATTGAGAAGCCCCAGCCAAAATGAAAGGATACGCCTTACTAGTGACCTCATAGGCGGTCCCGTCGGCCGTACCCAAAAACCGCACTTAGCAGTTACATACAACGCTAAATATTTGTCCCCAACGAAAAATAAAATTAAAGATTGAACAATTCAACAGTCTATACTGAGCCACCAATGATTCAGGAACATCTCACAGAATCAAAATTCTCTAAATTACCGCCACAACGGTGCCCTGCTTCCTGTCTAAATCATTCTGACTCTCAGGAATATATAGTCCCTTATATGGTGCAGTATGAAAACTGGAGTTGTGCCAGAGTCTTTCATAATAATTAAAGGGACACTGAACCCAAATTTTTTCTTTTGTGATTCATATAGAGCATGCAATTTTAAACAACTTTCTAATTTACTCCTATTATCAATTTTTATTTGTTCTCTTGCTATCTTTATTTGAAAAAGAAGGCATTTAAGCTAAGGAGGCAGTCAATTGTTGGTCCATCACCTTGTACAGCACTTGTTTATTGGTGCTGTCCAATCAGCAAGGACAACCCAGGTTGTTCACAAAAATGGGCTGGCATCTAAACTTACATTCTTGCTTTTCAAATAAAGATGCCAAGAGAATGAAGACAATTTGATAGTAGGAGTAAATTAGAAAGTTGCTTAAAATTGCATGCTCTATCTGAATCACAAAAGAAAAAAATTTGGGTTCAGTGTCTTTTTAAAATGGCACTTACCTGCACCCTTGACCGTCCAGCAGGACAGTTCACCTGGTGAAGAGACCTGTGGATAAGAGAAGGAACAGAATAAAATTTGAGGGCAGAAACTTGTTAGGAATATGCAGTGAGGCCCATCCCACAAGTTCCTCACTGCTTCAAAGCTAACACAGCCCTACTGAAGATACTAACGTGGAGTACAGCTAGGCCCAGATTGTCAGGAAAGATCAGAGCAAACCTGCTCAGGCTTTCAAAATAATAAAATCTTGAAAGAAGAATTCTTTAACAGACACCTAAACTTCACCTCCTCCTTGCACAGAAGGCAAAGGGGATTGTGGGAAGGGAAGTGATACTTAACAGCTTTGCTGTGGTGCTCTTTGCCTCCTCCTGCTGGCCAGGAGTGATATTCCCAACAGTAATTGATGACCCCGTGGACTCACTGTATCTTAGGAAATATATATGTTGGAAAATGGTGCCGATAGACTTGCTTGAACTAGGGTTGCCACAAACCTTCAACTTGTAATAAGAGCAATATCTTCAAAGCACAATAAAAAGAGGTATGCCTGTACTACCTATTAAATTGTAAAACTAGAAATGAATATTTGGTAGCCTCATTTGATTTGTATCTGCTTTAGTACAAATGTTATTATGGTTGGGTGCTTCCTGTCAAATTCACTCTTCTCCTGTAAGATTCTTAAAGGGACAATCTAGTCAAAATTAAATTTCCATGATTGAAATAGGGCATGCAATTTTTTTTTGGTTTGTTCTCTTGGTATTCTTTGTTTAAAGCTAAACCGAGGTAGGCTCATATGCTAATTTCTAAGCCCTTGAAGGCCACCTCTTATCTGTATGCATTTGACAGTTTTTACAGCTAGAGGGAGTTAGTTCATGTGTGTCATATAGATAACATTGTGCTCACGCCCGTGGATTTACTTATGAAAGGGCATTGATCGGCTAAAATTGAAGTCTGTTGAAAGAACTGATATAAGGGGGCAGTCTGTAGAAGCTTAGATACAAGGTATTATTTACCTTTTTAAACAATAAATATTCTGGAATAGACTGTCCCTTTAATTCTAGTGAGATTAAATGCTTTCAATCGAGGTAAGATCATAACTTGTCAAGAATTCCTGTTTCATCCCCTTTTCATAGATAATTTCAAAAGTTTTCCCTATGCAAAGGTTGCCATGGTATTTATCAGAATGCTAACAAAGTTTAGACAATTGGCCCCTTAGTCTTACATACTTGTTTTTTAAAGATCAAAGACATAATGAATAATGCCATTTCTTAACAAAGAAGTTCAGCTGTATCCAATAATGTATCTTGTGCCACGTTATTGTGAGAGATTTGTCTCATCATATTGGTGTTGAATTCAGATTAGGGGCAGCTTTTATGTTCATTTGCAAAATGTTTGATTCCTTCCTACATATATATATATATATATATATATAGTTTGTTTTTTTGCTACTATTTATCTAATAATGATGACAAACTACTGGAACAAAATAGTGTCCTCTTTAAAGGACAGTCAAGTCCAAAAAAAACTTTCAGGATTCAAATAGGGCATGTAATTTTAACCCCTTAATGACCACAGCACTTTTCCATTTTCTGTCCATTTGGGACCAAGGCTATTTTTACATTTTTGCGGTGTTTGTGTTTAGCTGTAATTTTCCTCTTACTTATTTACTGTACCCACACATATTATATATCGTTTTTCTCGACATTAAATGGACTTTCTAAATATACCATTATTTTCATATCTTATAATTTACTATAAAAAAATTGTAAAATATGAGGAAAAAAATGGAAAAAACACAATTTTCTAACATTGATCCCCAAAATCTGTTACACATCTACAACCACCAAAAAACTCCCATGCTAAATAGTTTCTAAATTTTGTCCAGAGTTTAGAAATACCCAATTTTTACATGTTCTTTGCTTTTTTTGCAAGTTATAGGGCAATAAATACATGTAGCACTTTGCTATTTCCAAACCACTTTTTTTCAAAATTAGCGCGTTACATTGGGACACTGATATCTTTCAGGAATCCCTGAATATCCCCTGACATGTATATATATTTTTTTAGAAGACATCCCAAAGTATTGATCTAGGCCCATTTTGGTATATTTCATGCCACCATTTCACCGCCAAATGCCATCAAATAAAAAAAATCGTTCACTTTTTCACAAATTTTTTCACAAACTTTAGGTTTCTCACTGAAATTATTTACAAACAACTTGTGCAATTATGGCATAAATGGTTGTAAATGCTTCTCTGGGATCCCTTTTGTTCAGAAATAGCAGACATATATGGCTTTGGCGTTGCTTTTTGGTAATTAGAAGGCCACTAAATGCCACTGTGCACCACACGTGTATTATGCCCAGCAGTGAAGGGGTTAGTTAGGGAGCATGTAGGGAGCTTGTAGGGTTAATTTTAGCTTTAGTGCAGTGCAGTAGACAACCCAAGTATTGATCTAGGCACATTTTGGTATATTTCATGCCACCATTTCACCGCCAAATGCGATCAAATTGAAAAAAACGCTACATTTTTCACAATTTTATGTTTCTCACTGAAATTATTTACTAACAGCTTTTGCAATTATGGCACACATGGTTGTAAATGCTTCTCTAGGATCCCCTTTGTTTAGAAATAGCAGACATATATGACTTTGGCGTTGCTTTTTGGTAATTAGAAGGCCGCTAAATGCTGCTGCGCATCACACGTGTATTATGGCTAGCAGTGAAGGGGTTAATTAGGTAGCTTATAAGGAGCTTGCAGGGTTAATTTTAGCTTTAGTGTAGAGATCAGCCTCCCACCTGACACATCACACCCCCTGATCCCTCCCAAACAGCTGTCTTCCCTCCCCCACCCCACAATTGTCCCCGCCATCTTAAGTACTGGCAGAAAGTCTGCCAGTACTAAAATAAAAGTTTTTTTTTTGTTTGTTTAAAAAAAAAAATTCTGCTGTGTAGGACCCCCCCCCCCCTTAGCCCCAACCTCCCTGATCCCCCCCAAACAGCTCTCTACCCCCCTCCTCTGCCTTATTGTGCACCATATTGGGTACTGGCAGCTGTCTGCCAGTACCCAGTTTGAAATCAAAAGTTTATTTTAAGATTTTCTGTAGTGTAGCTTACCCCCCTTAACACCCAACCCCCCACCCTCTCCCAGATCATTAATATTTTTTATTCCCACCCTCTCTCCCACTGAGTCCCACCTTGTGCCTCTTCCACTTCAATTCTAACTTTTGGGCAGTTTCACACGTGCGCGTGCGCGTGATCCCGCCCCCCTCCTCTACTGATGGCCGCCCACCCACCAACGATCATAGCCATCAATAGCCAATGCAGAGAGGGCCACAGAGTGGCTCTCTCTGCATCGGACTGCTTAAAAAAAGTTATTGCAGGATGCCTCTATATCGAGGCATCACTTGCAATAACATGAAAGCAGCTGGAAGCGATCAGGATCGCTTCCACTGCTTTCAAAGACCAACGACGTGCAGGGTACGTCCTTGGTCGTTAAGGACTTTTTTTGGAGGACGTACCCTGCACGTCGTTGGTCATTAAGGGGTTAAACAACTTTCCAAATAACTTATCACCAAATTTGCTTTGTTCCTTTTGTATTCTTAGTTGAAAGCTAAACCTAGGAGGTTCATATGCTAATTTCTTAGAACTTGAAGGCCATTTTTAATCTAAATGCATTTTGACAGTTTTTCACCACTAGAGGGCGTTAGTTCATGTGTTTCATATAGATAACATTGAGCTCATGCACGTGAATTTACCATGGAGTGAGCACTGATTGGCTAAAATGTAAGTCTGTCAAAATACCTGAAATAAGGGAGCAGTCGGCAGAGGCTTAGATACAAGGTAATTACAGAGGTAAAAGGTGTATTATTTTAACTGTGTTGGTTATGCAAAACTGGGGAATGGGTAATGAAGGGATTATCTTTTAAAACAAAAAATTTTGGTGTTGACTGTCCTTTTAAATCTGGTTGATGGGGTGTTAAAGGGGGATAAAATAATTCAAAGGAGCGTAATCATGTTTGTAATTATAATACAATTCCATATCAAATTATGTTGGTACATTTTTAATATTTTACACTTTTGTTTACAACCTACTGCAAAAAAGTATCCCTATTTGCTGTAGTAGATTTATTAGGTAAACCAGGCTTAGATTATTTTAGATGTTACAGAGATTTCATTATTTATGAAGTAGCCCCAGATTTTGCCACAGAAATGTGTGTGAGATTTTAAAGAGCCTGAAGCCTCTGAAAAAATTTCTGGATGAATTCATCTTATATTAATTATTACTTTGGGTAATATGTAATGAATTCAGTTACATAATTGTACTGATTAAACACAATTAAAAATAATTAAGCAAGTTAATAAATATATGCAGTAAATTTAATATGCAGAGTGTATTGACAATACACAGAAAACCTACAAGATTAAGTGTATGCTGTCTCCATTGTTGTGACCAATCCAGATGTACACTTGAGCTTGATGTTTCAGTCAATGCTGTATTTGCCTTGTTTAGTAAATTAGTTTGTTATATACAGTTTCTAGAACCTCATCAATAAACTCATTAACCCCTTAACGCCGTTCTGCTTTACTGAAGGAGCTACGGCTTGCGAACTGGGATCGCAGACTGAAGGGCATGTCTAGCATCTCTTCCCCCCAGACCCGATCCCATCATTGAAAGCAATCGCATTTACGCATGTAAGCAAAGTTAATAAATATATGAAGTACATTTAATATGTACAGTGTATTGACAATACACAGAAAACCTACTAGGATTAAGTGTATCCTGACTCCATTGCTGTGGCCAATTCAGATGTACACTTGAGCTTGATGTTTTAGTTAATGCTGTATTTGCCTTGTTTAGTAAATAAGTTTGTTATATACAGTTTCTAGAACCTCATCAATAAACTCATTAACCCCTTAACGTCGTTAGGACGATCTATGCCGTCCTAACTGCGCTGGGCTTTAGCGCCGTTAGGACGCATATGAATGTCCAAGCTGTTCTGCTTTACTGAAGCAGCTACGGCTTCCTGTGATCGCGGACTGGAGGGCATGCCTAACAACATAGGCACTCCCCCCAGATAATTTCTTTTACTTATTTGTTTACATCGGAACTTTGTTCCAATGTAACAAATAAGTGCCAGCAAGAAGGGGTTAATAGAAGGAACTTTTCTATAATATATTTATATATTCCCAATGTTCCATGTTTACAAATAACTGTCTTTTTTTTCCTCATTTAAAGTAGCTGCTTTCCTGTCAAAATCTCCACCTATACTAAAAATGCCAATACTGCAGTAAAAGCTACAAAATAGCTATGTAAACAAGAGGCAACAGAAAAAAAAATGAACCTCCCTGTGGGAAATGGGAGAGGCCAGATGTTTTTAAAAGATGTTCCTGCTCCATATTTAAATACAAAAACTCTTATCTGATTTCGAGTCTGTCTGTCTGTCTATTAAACACTCACTCAAACCTGAGACTAAACTACTATACCCGCTAACTACAAATTGTAGTGCCAGCCAATTAACAGCCTCCTATAGTAACTATTGGAGACATTCCACAGCAATGTATCATATGGCAATTACTGCAATGCTACATGTAGCCACTCTCATACTTAGCACGTACATGTAGTTTTAGTAGTTGTACAATAAATAGAGGAGGTCATTAAAGAGGAGCCAGAACATGCCTGAAGATTGTTTGAAATGAAAGAGAACATTGCTGCAGGTAACATTATTAATATAATTTTCTTAATGCAGGGGGAGCGGGGGTATTCTACTTTAAAAAGGTAGTAGATATGTGCATACGGTTCTTTAGTATCCAAATGCGGAAGGTGGGCGCTCACAGCAGCTCTTTACGAAACCGGATTTCTTCATCTGAAACACACTTGCACTGGTGGTCTCAGGAGGTTCCAGTAGGGTTCAAGGTTTGAAGGTTAAATTGTTTTGAGGGTTCCAGTTAAATGGGGGCCAGGTATAAATTGTTTTTGGGAGACTTCTGGTTAAGGTTAAATTGTGGGGGAGGGGGGCTTGGCTAATTTATTTGTGCTGAAGAGGGTTACATTGAATTGGTACATTGAAACCAGTGTTAAAAAAAAAAACTCCCCAACAGCTGGTCATCATTAGCAACCAGTCATTAGATTTGGCCCTGCATTGTCATTAAAATGGGGTTATTACATAAAAATTGTGCTGTGGTGTAGTGGTTTTATTTTGGTGACTTGAACACCAGGAAGGGTGGGACTTAATTTATGGCACTAACCAAAAACTGTGTTTAACAAACGCTGTTGGTATAACTACAAATGGTAAAACACTGAGTGTGTTTGATGCTGAACTGTGCTGTTTACCATAAGTGATTGCAAATTCTAACACTTTGTATGCTGCAATAAAAGATTTGTTACTCATTGTATCCAGTATCCATGAGGATATATAAAGTGCAACACACAGAGCTGTTGAAGCGCTAGAATCTGTGAGTGTATTGAATCAAGCAAGTTGTAACAGTTTCACACTATGGTCCTGCTTTTTTTTTCTATTTTGAGGAATCTTTACTGGAACACTTCCCACATAAGGCTAAAGACTGCGTTCTTTTCATCAGTTAATTCTTGCACTGATATTGCCAATTTGGTTTTGGTTTGTATAGTAATATTTGGTTCACTATTCACCTTTATTTTTATTATATATCAAAAGTCTAAACATTTCTAAAACATCTTCCCCCCCCAATTACTTTTGGATGTTAAATGATATAGATTTACTTTTTGAATTGTAGCAATGGCTGTGCCTTTAAACTTGTATAATATTTAAAGCAAGGCTCGGCAAACCCAGGAACCAATGACTCCTAGAATTTTACCTCTGGCTTCTAACTTTTTGGGTTATTCTCCATATATCTATATACAAATACCACTGCCTGATTACTACATTGTAACATATTTGTTGACCCCTGATGTAAAGGGCTATAAAACCAAAACATTTTCTTCCATGATTCATATACAGTACGCAATTTTTAAACAACTTTTTAATTTACTTTTATTATCATATTTTCTTTATTCTAATAGTATCTTTTGTCAAAAAGAAGGGATGTAAGCTAAGGAGCGTACACGTGTCTGGAGAACTATACGGCAGCAGTTTTGCAAGAGCACTAGAAGACAGCACAATTTCCTGACATGTGGTGCTAGAGCCACCTACCTTGGTATCTCTTCAACAAAGAATACCATGTGAATTAAATAAATTTCAGAATAGAAGTGAATTGGAAACTTTTTTTTTTTAAACTGTACGATCTATTTGAATCACAAAAGAAAATGTTGGGGTTTCACATCACCTAGTGGTGCATATTAATTTTCACCGATAGAGCTGTGGTTACTTTATCAGCCTGTGAGCAATTTGTCCCAAGTGATAAGTTGCAAAACCTACTTCCTTGTAGCTTCAAACTCATTTTAAACATCTCAAACTACTTCCCTTTATGAAAAGAAAAATATTTGGAGGTTTTCTTTTGTACGCATGGTACTTTTTCAGTTTAATGTCCCTTTAACTCATTCATGTGACATAGAAATTTGAAAAACTTTCAATTATAGGGACAAACTTTAAAGACAAAAAATATATATAATAAATAAAATAAAGGAATTGCATCAACATACAGAAATAGCTTTGTTATAAAGCTGCACTTAATTTTCTGTGCAAGTTTGGCACCAATCACTGTAGCCATATCTGTATACTTAGACATCAATTGGTTTTTTCCTAACCAGAAAAAGCAGCTCATGAAACCGTCCTTTACTGTGTGCAGCCTAGAAGCTAAATCCAGGAACATTCCTTGCTGTAGAAGGGTAGTGTTTAACCACTAAGGCAACTCAAAAATAAAATAAAAGTGTGTGCGAGATAGATATGATATATACACACACATGCCCTGTTACCGCAGCTACATTGTGATAGGCCATAGGCACAGATTCGTTATGCACCTTGATTAGATCAGAACAAAACAATTTATAGGAAACTGGCATTCAAAATTTAAGAGGGGACAGGGCAAAGAGAGAAAAAGTGATAATTACTATTTTAAATCACAAGGTTATTTAAAAGATAAGAACCAATCTGAACATTACGTTTATGAGATATTGCACACACGCGGATACAATAGATCCCATAACAAACACACAAACATGCAGAGAATGTTTAAAAAAAAAAAAGAAAAAAAGAATTTAGAGTCCAAGCTGCTGAACAGAGGTATTTATAGACTCGATTCCAAGTGGGTAGGAGACCATACAGCCAAGGGGACAGTTTGTACCTAACATGTGTAGGGCCCTTCATTGCTGCCAAGTGCTGGGAATCTGGGAGAAATACAAGGAGAAAATAAGAGGAGGGTTATACCCACCCAAGAAAATACAACAATCTAGAGAAAACAACATTGGCTACAGCTGAAGTGCAACCACAATGAGCATATAGTTAGACAACCAGAAAGATTCATACACTGGGGTGGTCATATAGTCTGTAGAGCCATGAGGCCTCTTACAACTTGCTTCATCAAATGGGAATGGAGGGTGCTACTTTCACAAATCCAGGCATTTTGCGCTGTACCCCTGTAAAAGTCTGATTATCTAGTAGACCTTTACAGTAATTGAGTTTGCCTTCGCAGACAATTCCTCAGTTTACATGGCAGAGAACTTCACACAAGAATCTGCAACATCTGACCCTTTTGGCATTCAAAGTGTTGTGAGATTGTAAAGACCACAGTGCATAGACTGCACAGTTTGCAGTAGATAAGAGGTCTTTAACACAGCTCAATCACTTCATTAAATTAAAAAAATAAAATGTTTTAACACTTTCTTCCCCCAGAAAATTAGATTTACTTGATTGCAACCCTTGACTTGTATATAAATCCCAGAATGAATTGCACAGGCAGCAGATCCCAACCTGCACCAGAGCCTTGTCACCGAGGTAGCTTCAGAACACACATTAAACAGTGTGAGTGGGAAATAAGGTGGAACCAAACTGGGCAAGCGCAGGAACATAATGTCAATACTAGCACCTGAAGTACAGCACTTAGGACCACCAAGCATGGGAGTGAGGGGCTAAGTGATGTCCTGCAGGTCTCGAAGCAAGGAAGGGATCTTTTGCATTATATGATTTATGGGTGATCTGCAGGTGTTTGGCAAGGGATACATGGAGAACAGCTGTGTATGTTTGCAGCATGGAAGGTGTATGACAAGTCTGGCAGGAGGGAGATTAAGGGACACAGATTAAGACAAAGAATGTCTGACAGGATCAGAATTTAGGAGTAACCTGGACAGGGATCCACCAGTGGGTACCGGTCCCTCTGGCAGTGAACTGTTTAGATTATTATTACAATTAACATTGCTACCATTAGATCCAGGACTCCAATCCCAGTAGTCAGTACCCTGAGAAGGCTCATTCCATAGGCTGTTCCACATAAAGAATGCAGGGATAATTTAACAATCAGGTGAGTCACCTGGCTCCTGCACACCCTTTAAAAAAATAATCCAGATCTACGTAAACAAATGGAACAGCTATCTGCCTGAGACTCATGCTATGTATACTATGTACTGGGGAAGGTCTATTATAGTATGAGGGAATGAAGCATCACTCCGAGAGCCCTTTAAAAGCCAGTTATATAGTGTCATCTAGAAATAACACCAGTATGTACTAGCTCAGCAAACGGTCATGCTGTTCCCTGGAAAAGCTTTAAGATTAAGACTGAAAAAGGAGGGTTCCCAGAGTAATAAATCCGGGCCTCATAATCCAGTATTTCCTTGTTTATTGGTCAAAAACCCCATAAAGGCATTGGGGACATTTCTGTGTTTTAAAGAGGTGGCTGTGTTGCATCTCAACTTTACCCTGTAACAATTTGCTCCATTTAATACAAACTAAACAAAAAAACTGGCCATGCACATTGGATTTCAATCTCCAGTTTTTTCCCAAGGTTTGTCTGGTCCTGTTCACAAGGTTAAACCCATCCTTGCCAGAGACCTGCTTGGAAACACTTGACACCCTTACAAGGAAGCTCCGTCCAGAAGGCAAATAGTTAACCAAGGTATATATAGAACTCAGAGGGCTTTCTGCCCATTGAGAAAAATGAGGGAGAGTGGGGGACGTCTGCAGTTTGGGCTCCTCAGTCCATGGGTCCTGTTGGTGGCTATTTATCCCCAGTTGGGGGCTCCTGGAATTGACAACCTGTCCATCGCAGTATCTTGGTTAGTAAATAGTGGGATTCTGGGTTCCGGTACGGATGGGACCAACTGATATAACTTTCCCTTCACTCACTGCGGCCAATACCAAAATCTGCTCCAGTGTGTACTCTGGATCTATTCACGAGAAACATGGTGAGAACAGCAGCGGCGTCCTGAGGGAAAAATTAAAAATCAGGAAACAGGTAGGTACAGAGTAAAAATGTTCAGAGAAAGTCAGAAGCAATAGGAAATAATGCACATGGAGGCAAAAGGAGGGAAAAAAATAAATAAAAAGGTCAAGGGTCAAAATATGTAAAAAAAAGTGGAAAATAGATGGATAGGTGATAACAGAAGCTATATCCAAGAAAGATTCTTAATGTGTTTCCCCCAAACAAAACGCAATTACCCACAATCCCTGGTACTCATCGTGCTGCTGACAAGCTGCCAGAGAGCAGAGGACTGTCTGTCTGAGCCTGTTGTTCCTTTACTACAGGATCTAAAAACAATAACACGACACTGATCAGAACAAAGCAAACAAAATGTAAAAACAAAGAAACTGCTATCAATTCATATATCAGTACTAAGACAAAGAATCACAGTAAACACAACAGGCAGCACTTAGAGGTTAGGAGATGTAAAGATGCTCTCACATATATTCCACTGCTCACTAACACGCATATAATGTATGTTAAAGGGCCCTGATTACACAACATATTTTGCTCACTCACAGAAGTAGGGGTGCTCCATGGCTTCACGTGCCGTTAGTCTCTGCTGATGGTCATATCGCAGCAGCTTATCTAGCATGTCTAGTGCTTCTGCAGTCACAAGGTGTCTATTTTCACTATGTATGAAATTCTCCCAGCGCTTTCGTGAGTGCCTGCAAGTTAGAGGGGGGGAAAAAGCACTGTAAAGGAGTCTTGACTATTGACTCTGTCCCATACCGGAGTTAGAGCAATACTATCAAAATTACATCAGACAAAGAGAAAAGTAACACATTTGTAGTGTATTTATACTAAAAAAGAATATTAACTTAATGGTATAATTCACATATTTCCACAATAACTTACTGTCCTAAGATGTCATTGAAATGGGGATCCAACTCTATGTGATATTTCTTTAGGTATCCATAAAGCTCATCTGTGCCCAGTACTTTTGCGATCCGGACCAACTGCAAGGTAAAATGTACAAAGTAAAAATGCTATCTCTGCACTATATGCATGTCAGGATCAACACTTCTTTTTCTGCCCTGTTGAAATTTATCTCCTAGATTCTCCTTTGCCCAACTTTGCTCCTATATCTCACAAACAATTGACCCTATCACGGCCATTTACTTGTTTCAAAATATTTGACTATAAATAATAGTATGGATATTTAAAGTGAAGGTAAACTTTGATGAATGAAAACCTGGTTTTTAAAAATACTATTAAAAACAGGGGCACTTTCATTCATCAAAGTTTAGAAAGCAGCCGTTTTGTTTAAAAACTTACCTTTGTTCTTTTCACAGCCAGAGCAGCTTCCCCCACCCGGAAATCCTCTCTTCACACGTCAGCAATGACTAATCCAGCTTCCTCCAATCATGGCATGGCTTCAGGCAATGACTCCCCTGGGGGGAAAGCCGTGATTGGAGGAAGCCGGATTAGTCATTGCCGACGTGTGAAGAGAGGATCTCCGGGTGGGGGAAGCTTCTCTGGCTGTGAAAATAAGAGAGGTAAGCTTTTAAACAAAATGGCTGCTTTCTAAACTTTGATGAATCAAAGTGCCCCCTGTTTTTAATAGTATTTTTTTTAAAAACGGGCTTTAATTCATCAAAGCTTACCTTCACTTTAAATAAAGGGTTAAATACCTGATCATAGTTATCTTGTCCGTGAAAAAATGGCTCCTTTCTGAAAATCATACTGGCCAACATGCAGCCCAGACTCCACATATCAAGGCTGTAATCATACATCTGAAGAGCAAGCATAAAGTAAATGAGTTGTCAGCATGACACGTCTGTCACATGTATGTTGAGACAGAATGTGCACAAAGATATTTAGTTTCATACCTGATAATCCACAAGAAGTTCAGGTCCCTTGAAGTACCTGGAGGCTACACGCACATTATACTCTTGCGCTGGATGGTAGAACTCTGCAAGGCCCCAATCTATCAAGCGAAGCTGAGAGAAAAGATAGGAAATGCAGAAAAAAAAAAAAGATAAATAATATCTCAGAGAGAAAATATGTTTTAACAAGAAGAGAAAACCAGACTGAGAATAAAGGGAGATAACCATTACCATGAAAGGATATTAAATAAAATGAATGAAACAGGAGACAGAAAAGACATATAATACAGACACACTGTGAAGGAAAAAAAGTGACAAGATAACTTTGTTCTTTTATAATCCTTTATTTCAGAGAAAGAAAGATCAGAGAAACTGGGCAAGAGGGACATGAACTATGAAAAATAGAGTGCATTCGGGACAAGTAAGTAAAGGTATACGGTATATCAGTGACACTGTAACCCATATTGAGATATATATTGATGTACAACAGAAATAAGTGGTAAGAAGAGAATGGAGATTCACATTGTAAACCATATAAATTTCAATGAGACAAAAACACACCCTGCAGCAATGTGGCACTTGTGACACATAAATGATTGATATAGAGATATATGTACATACACATACATATATACACACACACTTCTAAAGACCAGGCCTCCAGATTTACATAAAGTTGAAAAGCATATAATTAAAATCAAAGAATTCCACAAAATGGCTCACGATTTGTAATCTGAAAGCAGTAGGCACCATAGTAACTTGAAAAAGCACTCGTTTATAGTAAGAAAAGTTGATACACAAAACAATCTTTAAAAAAAAGGGGGGGGGGAAACAATAGGGGGAAATCAAAAATTTGTATTGTAGTGGGAAAGATCTGCTAACCAGTACTGGTGCCATTTCTACTAATCAAACCCTGTGCCAAACATGGCCTTTAAAAATACACAAAACAACTAATTTTTCTTTCATGATTCAAATAGAACATACAACTTTAAACAGCTTTCCAAATTACTTCTATTATCAAATTTGCTTCCTTCTCTTGTTATCATTTGCTGCAGGAGCAGGAATGCACTACTGGGAGTTAGCTGAACACATCTAGTGAGCCAATCATAAGAGACATATGTGTGCGGCCAGCAATCTACCAGTAATGTAGGATATGTAAATATTTTTCAACAATGGATACCAAAAGAACAAAGAACATTTGAAAATAGAAGTAAAATTTAAAAAGGTCTTGAAATGACATTCTCTCTCAGACATCCTCAAACTTGGCCCTCCAGTGGTTTTGGAACTACATTTCCCATGATGCTTAACCAGCATATCAGATGGCTGAGCATCATGGGAAACATAGTTCCAAAACCTTTGGAGGGCCAAGTTTGAGGATGTCTGCTCTATATGAAACATGCAAGTTTAATTTTGACTTTAATATCCCTTTAACTACAAGTACAGAATAATGCACAAATCTGCCCATCATAATGACAAGAGTTAAAAAAAGAAAGAATATGCAACGATCTAGAAAATTTAGGTAAAAGACAATACTGAAATGTTCATTTAGAACTCCTTAAAATAAAAAGATGCTGCCCTAATACAGATGTATTACACATAATCTACTAACATAGCATGGAAGGCAATGTGAGCACATAGCTATAATTACAGAAAACTAGAAGAAAAAAAATTCTTCAGACTTCAAAATACTTCACTGTAGGGAGTGATTAATTTTGGGTAAAATGCCTAAGTTCAGATAACCTGATTAGGAACAAGAGCTTAAAAAGATTACCTAGAAAGGAAATGAAAAAAAATAAAATAATAATAACAAGAGGACATGAGTAGTGAAATTAGTGACTTGAGAGAAAAAAAAGGAGATAAGTAACATGAGAAGAAACAGGGATAGCAGATAGAGATAAAACAATAACCAGACAGTAGTGTTGTTGGAAGGACAAGTAAGAGTGGGTGCTCATCCCAAGCAAAGCTGTATCTGCAATCAGTTACTAGGGCAGATAAACCCTAGACCAGCCTGGGTGCAAAGCCCAATAGGAGAAATCAAATCAAAATATCAAACAAAATGGTAAACACTCGCTTGGATGCACACGACACAGCTGTGGAGAGTTTGCAGCATTTGGCCAAACATAAATAAAAGATTTAACAAAGCGAGTGAGACTAGCCAATCACCAGTAAATACCTTTTTCTGCTGGTGGTCAATCATGACATTATGTGGTTTCACATCACGGTGCATCACCCCTTGACTGTGACAATAGTCCAAAGCCTGCCACAAAGAAAAAATGCAGACACAGATTTACAAATTACTACCACTTGTCCTTGCAGCAGACATAAGAAATGAGTCAGCCTTCCCCAAAGTATTCTCTGACAACGAACCTGGTGATCTATGTGATATTTTCCAGGCCTGTAATTAGGCATATTTTTAGGTTTTATAAGTTCCCTTATCGGGACAGGTTTTAGGTTTTATAAGTTCCCTTATTGGGACAGGTTTTATAAGTTCCCTTATCGGGACAGGTTTTAGGTTTTATAAGTTCCCTTATCGGGACAGGTTTTATAAGTTCCCTTATCGGGACAGGTTTTAGGTTTTATAAGTTCCCTTATCGGGACAGGTTTTAGGTTTTATAAGTTCCCTTATCGGGACAGGTTTTAGGTTTTATAAGTTCCCGCATCGGGACAAGGTTTTAGGTTTTATAAGTTCCCGCATCGGGACAGGTTTTTATAAGTACCCGCATTGGGACAGGTTTTTATAAGTACCCGTATCGGGACAGGTTTTTATAAGTACCTGTATCGGGACAGTTTTTTATAATTACCCTTATCAGGAGAGGTTTTATAGGGACATTTAGTCATTTCTAGTAATTTTTTCTGTTTAATCTGAAAGGACACTTTTTTAAAATATATAATTGTTTTATTGACAGGCTTGAAGTGCCATGTCCCTTTCCTAACACGGATCTGTGGGAGTTATCAGCCAGCGAGCATTAATAGTAAGTACAAAACTGATGCTGTATTAAAAGGGACATGAAACCCAACATTTTTCTAACATGATTCAGATACAGAATAGAAATTTAAACAGCTTTCCCATTTACTTCTGGTCTCTAATCTGCTTCATTCCCTTGGTATCCTTTGTTGAAGAAATAAACAATGCACATAGGTGAGCCAATAACATGATGCATAGATGTGCAGCCAGCAATCAATAGTTACTGAGTCTACCTAGGTATGCTTTTCAACAAAGGATACCAAAGGAACAAAACATATTAGATAATAGACGTCAACTGGAAAGTCATTTAAAACTGCACACTCTTTATATTTTTGCAACTGGTACTTTTTATTCTTCAAAAAAGTCCCTTTTGTTGTTGAATGGTCAGTGGAATACACACAACTATTTGCCACTTATCATGTACAGACTATTGCAGAAGCAGAATAGGGTAATGTGTGCTCACTAGCAGCTGCGCAGTGTTCTGAAAAGTGAGTGCACAGCTCAACTGTCTCCTTGGCAACTAGCAATTAAAGACCAGGAAGCAAAAATTACAGATTCTTTGCCTCAGTGTACTTCACAGTTAAAACAGGAAGAAGCTCCTGATTGGGTATCAGCTGCAGGGATTACATTTTCAGTCAGTGTTTAGGATAATGACAAAGGACTATTTGTGCATAAAAGAGGATGAGGGGGGGTCAATGTATTTAAAACTGATGGCGATATGTTTGTTATAAGGGCACATACAGTACCCTTAACTATTCTTTTTGCCTCATCAGTGCCTCATGTACAATGACTGTCACAGCTATGCTCAAGAAGTGAAATAAATCAATTAACTCCAGTATGTAAAAAAAGGTACTGAAGTAGAGAAACATTTTTATTTTAACGGGATATTGTAGTGGAAAAATTAGATGCTCTAATTGTTAGTAGTGCTGAGTTAGAGCACTTAGTCTATGTGTTTAATCCATGAGGGGTGGTTTAAGTACTGCTCAGAAACTGCAGAGAACTGCTGGTCTTGAGCAGACACTGCCAATGAGCAGCCACAGACTTATAAGCCTGCCAGCAGCCAGCCCTTTCTGTTGTCTATTTTAACTATTAAAACTTTGCAAGGGTTAAACAGACTTCATACGTGTGAAAATGCATGGTATCTTTTTTGCACTACAACGCCCCTTTAATTGATATTTGCCTTAGCTGAATATTACAAATATCAGAACATCTTTGCTATAGCACTATTCTAGAAATATACATTGCTCTCTCTTAAAATACAATAAATCCCCATTAATCATTTAGTCTGTTTTCCTAATTAACTGTACCTCTGTCCAATACTTGGTTAGTCTAAATCTTTAAGTATATTGTTTAGTATAGCATTTTACGATTTACAACATTGTGTTTCATGGGTTGACCAGTATTTAAAATGAATGAACTACTAGATTTAAACATTAACTTTGCAGTGGTTAAATACATTGCCCTGCACGGTCAGTAATTATACAATTACATACTCTAATGAATTAGCACATATCATTTTTGCTACTATGTCTCTTTAAAAGCTGCCCACAAATGGAAATGAAGTCTGTAATATTTTATTATGCTGGAGCTGTACAACCCCATAATAATAATAGTGCTACCTAAATAAAAAAACAATCCTTCATACATAAACATAAAAAAATAGACAATACACATTTTTAATTGAACTCACCTTCAGCAGCTCATACATGTAAAAGCGGATATCATAGTCTGTAAGGATCTGATACAGTTGCTGCATAAGGAATTAAAGAAGTATTAGCAAAAAAAACCTCTATGTTTGGCAGACTTTAAATGGGGGTGGGTATTTTAAACTAGTAGACACTACTTTCTAAAACAAAACAAATTGGTTTACAGAACACCAGAAGTTGATCATAAATCTTGTTACCACTAATTTATACAAAAATAATTAAAAAAAAAATAAAATATATATATATATATATATATATATATATATATATATATACACACTTATTTTTTTCCCCCTCATTTATTTATACATACATATATAAACACACACTTCAGGAATGAAGTAGTGTATTGCAAAACACACAAGATAAAGGTTTCACAAATATTTAAAAACTGTATCTTTGATAGCACTTTGATGTCCCTAAATGAACCCATCATGTTTCATGAGACGTGCATTCTACGCGCAATGAATGCCGAATGTGGCCATGGGCAGTGGCTTTCGGCTCTTTTGGAGCCAGATTTCTTTGTGTGTAAGTGCAACATACAAAGATCTAGATTTGGGTATTTATTTTCACACAAAGAAATCCAGCTCCGAAAAGAGCCAAAAGCCGCTGCCCACGGCCACATTCAGCATTCGCTGTGCACAGAGTAAGACAAATGCACATGTCTACTAGCTCCCATTACTGAACCGAAACTAACATTTTAAACATTATTTCTTTAATACAACCAATTTATAAAAAAAGAAAACAAACATACACCCGCACATTATTGTCAGACTGCTCTTTGGTTTGTATACGTCATAACTAGCGTTAGTGTTTCATGTCACTTAAAAAGCACATCAAATAAAATGTCATGGGTCAGATAGAACATGTACATTTTAAGACTTTCAGTTTATTTCTATTATTAAATTGACTTTGTTCTATGTTGCAGGGGTTAAACATAATTTTTCGCAAGCAATAGTGCAATAAAGGGGCATAAAAATGGAAAAAGAAAATACACTAATGTTCTAGAGCATTGTATCTACACTATTGCTTGAATAGGAATGTGAAAAGGGTTAAAGGGACATTAACAGGTTGAGATCTGTGCATATCCTAAAAGGGCTAGCTAATTAGAAATAATTTGCATAAAAAAATTGTTTAAAAATTGCTGGCAAGTATTTTAAAATAATTTTCAAAAATAATCAAAATAAATTACATAGCTGAGCTGCCTGGAGCAGCCAACTCACCCCCCCCCCCCTATCAGTGTTTAGACACAGGCATTGTATTTCAACTGAGTTCACAGCTTCTATGCATGCTCCAGCACATAATCCCTATGCATATTAGCCTTCTACCAAAACAACAATAGATATAGATACAGATACAGCCATAGAAGGAAATGTGTGGGGGAAGTTAGACCTTAATAATTCAGAAACTAAAAAGAAAGGGTTAATGGCGAGGCACTGCAGTATAAATTTGCAGGTAAAGTAATTAAAGTACATATATTTTGTCTCTATCGCTACTTGTTTTATGTCCCTTTAAATACATAGGTTAGAGTTAACCCCAGTGGAACATAAAGTTTAAATTGGACTTTTATACAAGCAACCAATTTATATGGCAATGTTTTATTTTCGTTAATTTAAGAATAAACCATACAAATCCTAAGAATGATTTAGGTGTAACATAGTGCAAATTGTAATAGAAGGCTTATTTAGGTTGAAATAATTTTTTTTATTAAACATTTAGAATTTCTCCACAAAAGTTTTACATTTCGTACAAGAATGAATGTGGCAATAACACTGCAACTGAACATCGATTAAACCATTATGAGTGTATTTGCCCAACGCGGTGAGAACATAAACGTATCCCATCACAACGTTCAAAAGAGGCATAGCTTAACATGAAAAGCCAAGAAAGAAAAAAAGGAGAAAAATAAAATAAAAAAACATAATTTATGCTTACCTGATAAATTTATTTCTCTTGTAGTGTATCCAGTCCACGGATCATCCATTACTTGTGGGATATTCTCCTTCCCAACAGGAAGTTGCAAGAGGATCACCCACAGCAGAGCTGCTATATAGCTCCTCCCCTAACTGTCATATCCAGTCATTCGACCGAAAACAAACAGAGAAAGGAGAAACCATAGGGTGCAGTGGTGACTGTAGTTTAATTAAAATTTAGACCTGCCTTAAAAGGACAGGGCGGGCCGTGGACTGGATATACTACAAGAGAAATAAATTTATCAGGTAAGCATAAATTATGTTTTCTCTTGTTAAGTGTATCCAGTCCACGGATCATCCATTACTTGTGGGATACCAATACCAAAGCTAAAGTACACGGATGATGGGAGGGACAAGGCAGGATTAAGCGGAAGGAACCACTGCCTGAAGAACCTGTCTCCCAAACACAGCCTCCGAAGAAGCAAAAGTATCAAATTTGTAAAATTTTGAAAAAGTGTGAAGCAAAGACCAAGTCGCAGCCTTGCAAATCTGTTCAACAGAGGACTCATTTGTGAAGGCCCAGGTGGAAGCCACAGCTCTAGTAGAATGAGCTGTAATCCTTTCAGGGGGCTGCTGTCCAGCAGTCTCATAGGCTAGGCCAAAAGGAAAGAGAGGTTGCCGAAGCTTTTTGACCTCTACTCTGTCCAGAGTAAACGACAAACAGGAAAAAGATGTTTGACGAAAATCTTTAGTAGCTTGTAAGTAAAACTTCAAGGCACGGACTACGTCCAGATTATGTAAAAGACGTTCCTTCTTTGAAGAAGGATTAGGGCACAACGATGGAACAACAATCTCTTGATTGATATTCTTGTTAGAAACCACCTTAGGTAAAAACCCAGGTTTGGTACGCAGAACTACCTTATCTGCATGAAAAATCAGATAGGGAGAATCACATTGTAAGGCAGATAGCTCAGAGACTCTCCGAGCCGAGGAAATAGCCATCAAAAACAGAACTTTCCAAGATAAAAGTTTAATATCAATGGAATGAAGGGGTTCAAACAGAACTCCTTGAAGAACCTTAAGAACCAAGTTTAAGCTCCACGGGGGAGCAACAGGTTTAAACACAGGCTTAAATCTAACCAAAGCCTGGCAAAATGCCTGGACGTCTGGAACCTCTGCCAGACGCTTGTGCAAAAGAATAGACAGAGCAGAAATCTGTCCCTTTAAGGAACTAGCTGATAATCCTTTGTCCAAGCCCTCTTGGAGAAAAGACAATATTCTAGGAATCCTAACTTTACTCCATGAGTAAGTCTTGGATTCACACCAATAAAGATATTTACTCCATATCTTGTGGTAGATTTTCCTGGTTTCGTGTATTAAAGTATCAATGACTGACTCGGAGAAGCCACGCTTTGATAGAATCAAGCGTTCAATCTCCATGCAGTCAGTCTCAGAGAAATTAGATTTGGATGATTGAAAGGACCTTGTATCAGAAGGTCCTGTCTTAGAGGCAGAGTCCATGGTGGAAAGGATGACATGTCCACTCGGTCTGCATACCAAGTCCTGCGTGGCCACGCAGGTGCTATCAGAATCACCGATGCTCTCTCCTGTTTGATTTTGGCAATCAGTCGAGGGAGCAGAGGAAACGGTGGAAACACATAAGCCAGGTTGAAGAACCAAGGCGCTGCTAGCGCATCCATCAGCGTCGCTTCTGGGTCCCTGGACCTGGATCCGTAACAAGGAAGCTTGGCGTTTTGGCGAGACGCCATGAGATCCAACTCTGGTTTGCCCCAACGATGAATCAACTGAGCAAACACCTACGGATGGAGTTCCCACTCCCCCGGATGGAAAGTCTGACGACTTCGAAAATCCGCCTCCCAGTTCTCCACGCCTGGGATATGGATTGCTGACAGGTGGCAAGAGTGATACTCTGCCCAGCGAATTATTTTTGAGACTTCTAACATCGCTAGGGAACTCCTGGTTCCCCCTTGCTAGGGAACTCCTGGTTCCCCCTTGATGGTTGATGTAAGCCACAGTCGTGATGTTGTCCGACTGAAATCTGATGAACCTCAGGGTTGCTAACTGAGGCCAAGCCAGAAGAGCATTGAATATCGCTCTTAACTCCAGAATATTTATTGGAAGGAGTTTCTCCTCCTGAGTCCACGATCCCTGTGCCTTCAGGGAATTCCAGACTGCACCCCAACCTAGAAGGCTGGCATCTGTTACAATTGTCCAATCTGGCCTGCGAAAGGTCATACCCTTGGACAGGTGTACCCGAGACAACCACCAGAGAAGAGAATCTCTGGTCTCTTGATCCAGATTTAGCAGAGGGGACAAAATCTGTGTAATCCCCATTCCACTGACTCAGCATGCATAATTGCAGCGGTCTGAGATGAAGGCGCGCAAATGGCACTATGTCCATTGCCGCTACCATTAAGCCGATTACCTCCATACACTGAGCTACCGAAGGGCGCGGAATGGAGTGAAGAACACGGCAAGCATTTAGAAGTTTTGATAACCTGGACTCCGTCAGGTAAATTTTCATTTCTACAGAATCTATAAGAGTCCCTAAGAAGGAGACTCTTGTGAGTGGGGATAGAGAACTCTTTTCCTCGTTCACTTTCCACCTGTGCGACCTCAGAAATGCCAGAACTATCTCTGTATGAGACTTGGCAACTTGAAAGCTTGACGCCTGTATCAGGATGTCGTCTAGCTACGGAGCCACCGCTATGCCTCGCGGTCTTAGAACCGCCAGAAGTGAGCCCAGAACCTTTGTAAAGATTCTCGGGGCTGTAGCCAACCCGAAGGGAAGAGCTACAAATTGGTAATGCCTGTCTAGAAAGGCAAACCTTAGAAACCGATGATGATCTTTGTGAATCGGTATGTGAAGGTAGGCATCCTTTAAGTCCACTGTGGTCATGTACTGACCTTCTTGGATCATGGGTAGGATGGTACGAATAGTTTCCATTTTGAAAGATGGAACTCTGAGGAATTTGTTTAAGAACTTTAGATCCAAAATTGGTCTGAAGGTTCCCTCTTTTTTGGGAACCACAAACAGATTTGAATAAAAACCCTGTCCTTGTTCCGTCCGCGGAACTGGATGGATCACTCCCATAACTAGGAGGTCTTGCACACAGCGTAGGAATGCCTCTTTCTTTATCTGATTTGCAGATAGCCTTGAAAGATGAAATCTCCCTTGTGGAGAGGAAGCTTTGAAGTCCAGAAGATATCCCTGAGATATGATCTCCAACGCCCAGGGATCCTGAACATCTCTTGCCCACGCCTGGGCGAAGAGAGAAAGTCTGCCCCCTACTAGATCCGTCGCCGGATAGGGTGCTGTTCCTTCATGCTGTCTTAGAGGCAGCAGCAGGCTTTCTGGCCTGCTTGCCTTTGTTCCAGGACTGGTTAGGTTTCCAGGCCTGCTTAGATTGAGCAAAAGTTCCCTCTTGTTTTGAAGCGGAGGAAGTTGATGCTGCACCTGCCTTGAAATTTCGAAAGGCACGAAAATTAGACTGTTTGGCCTTTGCTTTGACCCTGTCCTGAGGAAGGGTGTGACCCTTACCTCCAGTAATGTCAGCAATAATTTCCTTCAAACCAGGCCCGAATAAGGTCTGCCCCTTGAAAGGAATGTTGAGTAATTTAGACTTCGAAGTCACGTCAGCTGACCAGGATTTCAGCCATAGCGCCCTACGCGCCTGGATGGCGAATCCGGAATTCTTAGCCGTTAGTTTAGTCAAATGAACAATGGCATCAGAAACAAATGAGTTAGCTAGCTTAAGTGTTCTAAGCTTGTCAATAATTTCAGTCAATGGAGCTGTATGGATGGCCTCTTCCAGGGCCTCAAACCAGAATGCCGCCGTGGCCGTGACAGGCGCAATGCATGCAAGGGGCTGTAAAATAAAACCTTGTTGAATAAACATTTTCTTAAGGTAACCCTCCAATTTTTTTATCCATTGGATCTGAAAAATCACAACTGTCCTCAACCGGGATAGTAGTACGCTTTGCTAAAGTAGAAACTGCTCCCTCCACCTTAGGGACCGTCTGCCATAAGTCCCGTGTAGTGGCGTCTATTGAAAACATTTTTCTAAATATAGGAGGTGGGGAAAAAGGCACCCCCGGTCTATCCCACTCCTTGCTAATAATTTCTGTAAGCCTTTTAGGTATAGGAAAAACATCAGTACACACCGGTACCGCATAGTATTTATCCAGCCTACACAATTTCTCTGGTACTGCAACTGTGTTACAATCATTCAGAGCAGCTAATACCTCCCCAAGCAACACACGGAGGTTCTCAAGCTTAAATTTAAAATTAGAAATCTCTGAATCAGGTTTACCCGAATCAGAGATGTCACCCACAGACTGAAGCTCTCCGTCCTCATGATCTGCATATTGTGACGCAGTATCAGACATGGCCCTTACAGCATCTGCGCGCTCTGTATTTCTCCTAACCCCAGAGCAATCGCGCTTGCCTCTTAATTCAGGCAACCTGGATAATACCTCTGACAGGGTATTATTCATGATTGCAGCCATGTCCTGCAAGGTAATCGCTATGGGCGTCCCTGATGTAATTGGCGCCATATTAGCGTGCATCCCCTGAGCGGGAGGCGAAGGGTCTGACACGTGGGGAGAGTTAGTCGGCATAACTTCCCCCTCGTCAGAATCTTCTGGTGATATTTCTTTTATAGTTAAAGACTGATCTTTACTCTTTAAGGTGAAATCAATACATTTAGTACACATTCTCCTATGGGGCTCCACCATGGCTTTCAAACATAATGAACAAGTAGTTTCCTCTGTGTCAGACATGTTTAAACAGACTAGCAAGCTTGGAAAACACTTTAAACAAGTTTACAAGCAATATAAAAAACGTTACTGCACCTTTAAGAAACACAAATTTTGTCAAAATTTGAAATAACAGTGAAAAAAGGCAGTTACACTAACAAAATTTTTACAGTGTATGTAACAAGTTAGCAGAGCATTGCACCCACTTGCAAATGGATGATTAACCCCTTAATACCCAAAACTGAATAATAAAAGACAAAAAGTTTTTTTTTTTTGTTTTTTTTTTTCAAACAGTCACAACAACTGCCACAGCTCTACTGTGGCTTTTTACCTCCCTCAAAAACGACTTTGAAGCCTTTTGAGCCCTCCAGAGATGTCCTGGATCATGCAGATGGAAGCTGAATGTCTCTGTCAGTATTTTTAGCTGCACAGAAAAGCACTAAAAAAGGCCCCTCCCACTCATATTACAACAGTGGAAAGCCTAAGGAAACTGTTACTAGGCAAAATTCAAGCCAGCCAGTGGAAAAAAACTAGGCCCCAATAAGTTTTATCACCAAATACATATAAAAACGATTAAACATGCCAGCAAACGTTTTATATTACATTTTTATAAGAGTATGTATCTCTATTAATAAGCCTGATACCAGTCGCTATCACTGCATTTAAGGCTTTACTTACATTAGTTCGGTATCAGCAGCATTTTCTAGCAAATTCCATCCCTAGAAAAATATTAACTGCACATACCTTATTGCAGGAAAACCTGCATGCCATTCCCTCTCTGAAGTTACCTCACTCCTCAGAATATGTGAGAACAGCCATGGATCTTAGTTACTTCTGCTAAGATCATAGAAAACGCAGGCAGATTCTTCTTCTAAATACTGCCTGAGATAAACAGTACACTCCAGCACCATTTAAAAATAACAAACTTTTGATTGAAGAATAAACTAAGTATAAAACACCACACTCCTCTTACGACCTCCATCTTGGTTGAGGCTTGCAAGAGAATGACTGGATATGACAGTTAGGGGAGGAGCTATATAGCAGCTGTGCTGTGGGTGATCCTCTTGCAACTTCCTGTTGGGAAGGAGAATATCCCACAAGTAATGGATGATCCGTGGACTGGATACACTTAACAAGAGAAATATATATAACTAACAAAACCAACAGATTGTCATGATGTGCATCATTTAACAGCTGAGTATGTTTTAATACATCTGCCTACATATCTAGAAATCTGTAAGAAGTTCTACCATAGAAGCTATAGGATACAAATGGTTATCAGAAGTTCATTTGGAGGCCCTAGACTCTCCATTCTGTACAAACCGAGACTGTAGCTCATCGCTACGGAGCAACCAATATGACCACACCTTATAAAATGATTCTGAAGTGTTCTGGATGTGAGCTGCCGTCTCATACATGGAGTATGTGTACTCAATTTTATTAATGATTTCCCCCCATGACGGGACTCCAGTCTTCCAGTATTTTGCTATGTTGATTCTCACAGTGGTGCAAATCATTTTTACAAAGACATTAATGTGGAAGTTAAACCTTGCAAGTCTTTCATTCATCAGGGCTTGTGTGATGGAGAGCGAAATATGCTCCCCTAATATAATTCTTAACAGTTTTGATACGTCTGACCAAATCTTGTGAACCTGGGGGCATTCCCATCACATGTAGAGATAAGTACCAACAGGATTACACCCCCTATAACAGTTTCTGGAACCTCCTGGTATTAAGTGTGTTTGCACAGGTGTAAAGTACCAACGGAAAGATGTCTAAATGTAATTCTCTTTCATGTCTGCGCTAATTAGGCCCCTGGGGGAATTGAACAAAAGTTTGTCCCACTGATCTATGTCCTTCACTCCTCCTATATCTGCCTCCCTCTTTAACAGGAAAGGCTGCTAACTTTTATTGGAGACTGATTGAAAAGCTACATACATAAGGGATATCACATATTTAGGTCTGGATTGGGAAACACAAATGTGCTCAAGGGCATTAAGCTTAAAGGATTTTAAATTTGAGATAAATTTGCGAACAGCTGAGGTCATTTGCAGATAGAGGAACCATTGTAGTGGTAGTGGATCAATTTTCTGTTTGAGTTGAGTGTAAGTCATGAAGGTGTTATGGATGAGTATGTCAGCTACTCTATAGAGTCCCTTATTTTCCCACTTCTGTATCTCGGGCCTATAATCTTTATGTATCGGGTACTTCAGAGCGGTTATAATTGAGTGAGGGGGCATAAGACCACTGTTTTTATTGAAGGATGTCCATTGTTGTGAAGACAGTTTTGTTATTGGGGAGCAAAGATCGCACCCCTCAGAACTCTCCACTCCACAACACATCTTCTGGTGATACCAAACCCCCCATACTGGACTCTAGGGAAGGCCATACAAAATCTGTGTCCTTTCTACCAAATATAGAAATCTGGGCCAGCCTAGCAGCCTTGTAGTAATCCACCAATTTGGGGCCCCCACCCCTCCCAATTTCCTATGCTGCGTTAGAGTGGAGAATGGTATACTAGCGTGTTTTTTGCCCCTCAGGAATACATGTAGCTCCGACTGAAGAGTATCTAAGTCCCGTCTGGGGACCCCAAATAGGCAGTGCCCTAAAAAGATACAGGATCCTCGGGAGAACATTCATTTTAATAATGGATAACCTACCATACCAAGAAAAACCTTGTTTTTGCCACATAAGAACATCTGACTTGATTGAATTAAATAGAGGAGAAAAATTGACTCCATAAAGTTGTGAGGAGCGTGAGGTTAATTTAATCCCCAAATATTGGATACCTGCTTTTGCCCATTTAAGATCAAAGTTAGTTTCTATCAATTTCATGGTGTTTTGTGGCAAAGTTATAGGGAGAGCCTCACATTTGTCTAAATTAATTTTGTATCCTGAAATAGTTGAAAAAGCGTCAATAACCTTATACAACTTAGGGAGTGAGATCAGGGGCCTAGACAGTAAGCTGATTTAAAGGGACAATTGTACTGTGATTTTTTTTTCTCCCCTTCAATGTTTTCTCCATGATCCATTTTTCCTGCTGGGGTGTATTTACAAATAACTCCTTTAACATTTTGTCATTTGAAAAAGCTGCTTTTGCCTGTTGTATCTCCACCTATATTGAATATTTTAATACTTAAGTATTAGTTAATGAAAAGCTACGTAAACAAGAATGTTTAGAAGAAATGGAGAGAAACTAAAATGTTAATTTCGCTAAGTGTTGGTCTCACTGTGCATAAAGAGATAAGGTGGACTTTGTATAAATATACAGATAAGCTAATGAGGTCTGTTTTTGGAAGCTCAGCCCATTTGATTGTGTTGTTTCAAATAGCACATACAGCCATTTCATATAAAAAATATGCATAAAGGAGCAATTTCCCATATACTGTATTTTAAACTGCAGCTGGTATAACAAGTCATTATAAACACATTAAGGTTAAACCAATTTTACAGTGCACTGTCCCTTTAATGAGCAAACATTTTGGAGAGACAAGTCCACCAATTTATCTGCCCTGTTTCTTTTCTCTCCCTTCACAGTAGCAACAGATAGACACCTCAAACTACAGGGCATTAAACTCATAGCATTTATCAGAAATTAAGAGATATTAAACATAGAATTTGACGGGAGATAAGAACCAAAAAGGCCCATCAAGTCTACCCATGTTACTTATTCCCTTAGGATAGCCTTATGCATGTCCCAGGCATTTTTGAATTCCTTTACAGTCTTTGTGTTTACCACCTCAAATGGAAGATTATTCCATGAATCCACCACCCTTTCTGTAAAAAAATGCTTCCTCACATTTCTCCTGAATCTGCTACCCTCTAACTTTAGATTGTGACCCCTTGTTTTGGCATTTATTTTTTGTGTGGAAAATGCTTTCAGCTTCTATTTTATTAAGTCCCTTCATATATTTGAAGGTTTCTATCATGTCGCCTCTTTCCCTTCTATCCTCTAAACTATACAAATTTAGATCATATAGTCTTTCTTTGTACATTTTACATTTTAGAACATGTACCATTTTAGCTGTCCAAAGGAGGGCTACTAAAATGGTACATGGTCTAAAATATAAAACGTATAAAGAAAGACTCAATGATCTAAATATGTATAGTTTAAACAGTAAATGCATGTTGGGTATGATGTATACAAAGCAAGGATTAGTCTGGGAATAGGATGTAGATTTAATCTTAAAACTTTTATTAGTTTATAACGTTTTACAATTCAAGCACAGTTCGGGTATACTCCTGATGGAATCCATATTTTTGGTCTCCTTAGCTGTGCCACATTAGGTACTGTTGCAAATGTGCTTGTGAGCTGACCTAATCAATTACTCTGTAGAATGTTGCCAGCTCAGGTAAAGGTTCCAATACCTTAGTATAATGGAGGCAACTGAAGCCTCTTTGTGAGGCAGAGAACAAGCACACTTTTAAGCAAAAGCACAAAAATAGATAATATAACCCAGTTGCAATTCTCAATACAGTGAATTTGTGTCTGCAGAAATAACATGCCCTTCTTCACAGCAAAAATGTTATAAAATAAACATACGGAGTTGAGAAATAGACTTTAAAGGAACATAAATCATGAAAAATAAACTTTTGGGTTTCAAATAGAGCATAACATTTTTGAGATTTACCTCTAAGAAATTTGCTTCATTCTCTTGGTATCCTTTGATAAAGGAGAGCAATGCTTTACTGGGGCCTAACACATTGGGAGCCTGATATTCAAAAACTCGCCGGGATGGAGAGAAATCATACAAAATCTATGGGATTTTTTTTTAGACCTCATGCTGTAATTTAGGTGTCTCTCCTTCACACCAAGAACCCTGCATAGTGAGACAAATTTCTTTCAAATTAAAATTTGTGCTTCTAAAAACATTTTGGGACCTCTGCATACTGATAATCTCGCCTGAGCGGAGAGCTTTTGAATATTAGGACATCTGTGAAACAGTGACAAGCAGCTAGCTCACAGTAGTGTTTTGCTCATGAACTTAACTATGTATGCTTTTCAACAATAGATACTAAGAGAATGAATCAAATTAGATAAGAGAAGTAAATTGGGAGTTTCCATGTTCTTTCTGAATGATGAAAGTCTAATTTTGACTTTACTGTCCCTTTAATGTCATTACTCCCCTGCAAAACTATGTACACAGAATCAACCCATACTAAGTTTCAAGAAGCAAAATGAATAGAAGATTGTTTGGAGTGGAACAGATCTCTGTGCTCTTCTGAGCGGGTCTGTTTTTTTCACACAGCGCATCGGGCCAGCTGTATAGTCACAGCCCGGCCTGACCGCGCCATTATACACAGTGCAGCTCGCTCCTGCTCTGTCTGACAGCAGGAGCGAGCTGCACTTAGTGTTATGACGCGGTCGGGCCGGGCTGTGACTATACAGCTGGCCCGATGCGCTGTGTGAAAAAAACAGACCCGCTCAGAAGATTACAGAGAGCGGGTCTGTAAAACAGCCATTTTTTAAAAAAATTCAAAGGGTATATTATGTTTAATAACGTTTGCGCTAATATAATGTTATATAATTCTGCACTATGTGCAGAATTATATAACATTATTTTTGAGGTTTACTGTCCCTATAAATCAAATCCACCCTGAATGTTGTATATAAATTCAATGATAAAGGTTTCAAAAGGAAAAATAAGATATCACTATTTAAATATCACAAAATATCAGACACTAAAAGTAAAAGTTCACTCACCTTAAAGTCTGTATTATTGATATATTCAAAAACCAAAGCTGGGGTTTTGGACTGCAGGAGGGGAAACAGAAATAATGTTAACATTTTAGGAGAATATTTATTTTTTTGCAGCAGTTATGTTTGAAATTGTTTATTAAAATATAATTTTAAAGTAATTATGACCCTTGTAGCTTTATATTACATATTTTTTAAACCCATTATATAAACATTAACCCGTAAGAAATGTAAAGTGGAAAAACTGTACATGAGGCTAAAATATGGGAGAAAATAAAATGCAACTCAAACATTAAAGGGACAATCAGGTCAAATACATTTTTCATGATTCAGATGCAGCATGTAATTTTAAACAACTTTCCAATTTACTTCCATTAAAAAAAATGTGCACATTCTTTTATATTTACACTTTTTGAGTCACCAGATCCTACTGAGCATGTGCAAGAATTCTCAGACTATACGTATATGCATTTGTGATTGGCTGATTGCTATCACATGGTACAAGGGGAGTGGAAATAAACATAACTTTGAAATTTGTTATAAAAAAAATCTACTACTCATTTGAAATTTAGAGTAAATGCTATTGTATTGTCTTGTTATCTTGCATTTGTTGATTATGCAAATCTGCTGTGTTTACTGGTCCTTTAACTAACAGAGAATGGAGACAGGACATGACACACAGTCACAGGTCCCTGCAGCAGAATACTTTAAAGTATTCCTAGTGTTTCATGGCTTTTTGACTCTTACAAAACACATAGGAATTGTGTTGATGGATAAAACTCTGAGTACTTCCCCAAGTGCACTATCCCTTGAAGCATTTGTCAGAAAGATGCAATAACTAGAATAAAGCTGCCAAAACTCTACTTTCATTCACAGCCATTATTTATAATAACAGTTTAGTTCTTTAACCCCTTAATGACAGAGGACGTACCAGGTACGTCATAGAAAAAACTCCCCTTAATGACAATTGACGTACCTGGCACGACCTCTGTTGTTAGAAGTGCTGGAAGCGATCATGATCGCTTCCAGCTGCTTACAAGGGATTGTAGTGATGCCTCAATATTGAGGCATCACTGCAATCCCCTATTTTACCCACCGATGCAGAAAGGGCCACTCTGTGGCCCTCTCTGCATCGGCCATTAATGGTGACACATTCGTTGGTGGGTGGGAGCAGCTTCTAGGACAATCATACGTTTTACAGTCCTTATTCAATGAGTCCCGATCTCTTATGGCTTTCGTCAGCGGTTGCGGCCGGGGCGGCGGAGGGGGCGCAAGTAAAAAAAAAAAAAGGCAGAGGCAGATGCAGGGGGATCTCTGTTGTTTAGTAAGGGATCTGGGAGGGGGAGGGATGTAGATTATTTAGGGGGGGCAGCTACACTACAGAAAACAAACGTTTTATATAAAAAAGTTAAAAAAAAAACTATTTTTGTGGGCAAATTGGGTACTGGCAGACAGCTTCCAGTACCCAAGATGGCGGCAAATAGGTAGAGGGGGAGGCGGCAAATAGGTAGAGGGGTCGAGAGATGTATGGGGGATCAGGGAGGTTGTGGGGTAAGGGGGGATCCATCACTGCAGACTGTATAAAAAAAAATTATATATATATATATATATATATATATATATATATATATATATATTTTTTTTTATTTCAGTACTTAAGATGGCGGTGACAATTGTGAGGTGGGGGAGGGAAGAGAGCCGTTTGAGGGGGGTCAGGGGGGGATCAGGGGGTGGGATGTGTCAGGTGGGAGACTGATCTCTACACTAAAGCTAAAAATTAACCCTAAAAGCTACCTAATTAACCCAATAGCTGCTGGGCATATTACAAGTGTGGTGCGCAGCAGCATTTAATGGCCTTATTATTACCAAAAAGCAACGCCAAAGCCATATATGTCTGCTATTTCTGAACAAAGGGGATCCCAGAGAAGCATTTACAACCATTTGTGCCATAATTGCACAAGCTGTTTATAAATAATTTCAGTGAGAAACCTAAAATTGTGAAAAATTTAACAGTTTTTTTTTTTATTTGATCGTATTTGGCGGTGAAATGGTGGCATGAAATATACCAAAATGGGCCTAGATCAATAATTTGGGTTGTCTACTACACTACACTAAAGATAAAATTAAACCTAAAAGCTCCCTACAAGCTTCCTAATTAACCCCTTCACTGCTGGGCATAATACATGTGTGGTGCGCAGTGGCATTTAGCGGCCTTCTAATTACCAAAAATCAACACCAAAGCCATATATGTCTGCTATTTCTGAACAAAGGGGATCCCAGAGAAGTATTTACAACCATTTATGCCATAATTGCACAAGTTGTTTGTAAATAAATTCATCGAGAAACCTAAATTTGTGAAAAAATTTGTGAAAAAGTCAACAATTTTTTTTTATTTGATCGCATTTGGCGGTGAAATGGTGGCATGAAATATACCAAAATGGGCCTAGATCAATACTTTGGGATGTCTTCTAAATAAAAATATTTACATGTCAAGGGATATTCAGGGATTCCTGAAAGATATTAGTGTTCCAATGTAACTAGCGCTAATTTTGAAAAAAAAGTGGTTTGGAAATAGCAAAGTGCTACTTGTACTTATTGTCCTATAACTTACAAAAAAGCAAAGAACATGTAAACATTGGGTATTTCTAAACTCGTGACAAAATTTAGAAACTATTTAGCATGGGTGTTATTTGGTGGTTGTAGATGTGTAACAGATTTTGGGGGTCAAAGTTAGAAAAAGTGTGTTTTTTTCAATTTTTCCTCATATTTTATATATTTTTTATAGTAAATTATAAGATATGATGAAAATAATGATATCTTTAGAAAGTCCATTTAATGGCGAGAAAAACGGTATATAAATGTGTGTGGGTACAGTAAATGAGTAAGAGGAAAATTACAGCTAAACACAAACACTGCAGAAATGTAAAAATAGCCATGGTCATTAAGGGTAAGAAAATTGAAAAATGGTCCGGTCATTAAGGGGTTAAAGTTATTAGGTAATTTTATTTTTTTGGGTGACATGAAGATGAGTGTTCATAAATAAATTTAAAAAAATGACTTGTTCAAACAGTGCTAGACCAATTTACTGATCCTAATAGAATAATTTAACAAACCAGACCCCTGGGCTCTGCAGCCCCAACGTTACTGACAAGTCCACCATCAGACCCCAAGCCATGCAGTCCCTCTCTATAACATAATCACATAAGACTTTAGATCAAACCCTTGACAGCATACTCCATCTGTAAGCCACATACCCACATCACATCTCAGATGAGACCTCTAGATCTGCACTGCTTCTCTAACTCTCCTACATGCATATCTCAGATCAGATCCCAAACACTGTAGACCCTCCATCAGACCCTCCATCAGACATATTACAGAAATAGGACCCACAGCTGCTAAGCTTAGTAAAGTATATACTTTTAGGACTTATAAAAGCTAGTATTACTAAAAAGTGATTATAAAAGCTAGTATTACTAAAAAGTGATTGATATTGTAACCATATGATCTAACGACAATAGACATTTCTGACATCCTTCCCTTGCTCTTTGTAGGGGGCTAAGTGGATACATACAATGTGCACAACACAAAGCTAGTCAACACTATGACATTACCACACACCTAGGACAACAAATCAGCTCATTACTATAATCCAAACTGCAGCTCCAGGGTGACATTTGTATACATGTTTTACAGTCATATCATTCAATACAACCACAGAGGAGTAGAAGTGATCAACAAAAATAATGATTTTGTCGAAAGCCTTACAAAACTTTTAATAAGTCGATATGGAACTGTGTACTTTGTAGATAGCATTAAAAGAACAAGACCTTAATGTCCGTTAAGTCAAAACAATATCTTGGGAACAAAAAAATTAATTAAAAAAAAAAAAATTATGAATAAAAACAAAAACACAAATACTTATAAAACATGTATCATAAACCCCATAACTTCAAAAGAAGAAAAAAAGTCAAACTGTATAGCTGAAAGTATGACCTTTCTGCAATTAAGCTTACAAATTGGTGCATCATGAAGGCAGACATTTGGCATACATAAGACTAGTGTTTGATTCTCTCAACACTTGTCTCTAATCTGTGTTTAGAGGGCAAACTAGAGACAAGTCATCAGTTGTGCAGAAACCCAGGGTGTCATTGATAGTACATACCACAGGATCTTTGATGGTGTCTAGAAGGCGGATAATATTGGTTCCTCCACGCAGGTTCTCGAGAATCTTCACTTCTCGCTTTATTTTCTTCTTTTTTACTGGCTGAAGAACATTTAAAAAAAAAAACAAAAAAAAAAACGAACATTGTATTTACTGAAAAAAGAAAGACTAAGTGTTTGGCTAGATAGCAGCAACAAATATAAATACATTTTTATATATATATATATATATATATATATATATATATATATATATATATATATATAAATAAATAAATAAATAAAACAATCCCACTCAGTTCTTCTGTACATACAGTAAGTGCCAAATAGTAAGGTTTAGCCAAAACAATGTGTGTGGAACAGACCTTGAGAATCTTCACCACGACCCTCTCATTGTTGGTGATGTTTATGGCTTCAAACACCTCACTGTACTTGCCGCGGCCAAGTTTCCTGACTAGTTGATAGTCCTCTTGGTTTCTGTTGTGGCAATAGACAAATAAAACATAGGCTTTAGTTTAAAACAGTCTAGTCAGGGTTATGACAAAATGAAACTAGAGTTTAATCAAAGCATACATCACTTTGATTCAACAACATGCAAATGAAAAGTCAAAATGTAGCCTTCAGACCAAAAGAATAAAAGCAGCTTTTTAATATGGGTTTTGCACAGCTGGAGTAGAACCACATTTTTACTAGCTCCAACTATCCTATTAACTAACAAATTCACGATTATCTAATTAGCATATTCCAGACTCAGTTATTATCAGTTAGTACTGACTTATTATTTGTGTTACCTCTAGTATTTTGTTACTATAAAGTTATTCCCTATTCACTTCTTAATTCCAGAATTTACCCATAATCCACTGGCGCTGTTCAAGCATTTTTATAAGAACCATCATTGTTCATTCACACCCTTCCTGTTATCCCCCACCCAACAAATTCCTGCCATTTTTTTTATGTCTACCTGCATCTTACCCACATATTTTCCCATCACCACCATTCTCCTGCAATTCTTATTACCCCCACAACTTCCTGCCATTCATGTTACCATCCCCAGCATCCTGTCTTAGTTAGCCCTGCAGGCATTTTTCAACCATTTTTGTTACCATTCTTCTTACGTTTATCATCTTTCCTAACATTATCACCCCCAGCATCTTCCTGAAATATTTATCCTGCCACTTTTGTTACTTTTCCTAGAATCCTGCAATAAGTTGCACCTGCATCTTTCTGTAATTTATGTTACCACCTAGAATCTTCATGCCACTTCTGCCTCTTCCTGTTTTTGTTGAACCCCTGTATCGTCCTGTTGTTCTTATTAACCCCCTGCATCTTCCTGTCACTCTTGTTAAAGAGACAGTCAATGCTGAATTTGTTTCTACAGTAATATTTAGTGTTAGCAATAAAAACTATTTACATTGCAGTTTGGTTTAAGGATAAATAATTGCAAGTGTGGCATGACTGGGAGTGCAAGCTGCAGTACTTCTTGTTAGACCACCAGCCCGCTAAAAGGAACAAAAAGCTGTGGCCATTGAGGTGGACAGAGACAAAACGTAAGACAAACTAAAAGATACCTTTCATAAATAAGATAGTTTGATTATTTACAGTAAAATTCTATAGTTAATTATTAATATTTCAAGTAGAAACATATGTAACGTGATTGTCCCTTTAAACCCTGTGTCTTCCTGACATTCCTGTTAACCTCCAACTTCTTCCTGACATTCCTGGGAACCCCCAACATTTCCCTGACATTTTTGTTAAACTCCAGCATCTTCCTGTCATTCTAGTTTCCTCTGTTAGCATTCTCAGTAATTCTGGTTACACCAGCTAGCCTCTTCATGCCAATCAAGTGGCCCTTATTAAAACCTTCCTGTCACCAACATCTTAACAGCAATCTCCATACCTCCCAGCATCTTTCTAGCTTCCCTGACATAAACGTTTTCTCCTGCACTTACCTAGCTCATCTTGACGTTCCTGTTTCTCTCTGCATTTTATAAATACCCAAGAAATCACCGAATTAAGTAATTAGAAGTATATTGTATCCTCTATTAACCTAGCACCACCCAGCCACTCCTTACCCTAACAACCCTGTAGTAAATACATACAACGTCTCTCGATGCTGTTCATTACCACTATACGACCTGTTCTTATTATCCATACAGAAAATGTAGCTAAAGCCAGAGTATTTAGTTAGAACAATCTTGTTTCGTTACCATAACTGTCAAACTCACTAGCAACTATACATTTTTATCCCAACGCTAAAGCCCAAGTCTTACAATTCTCTCAAGTTATCCCCCGAAACTCAAGTCTTAGCCCCCAATATCATCGGTGTCTTATCCCTCGCTCCCCTAATTACTCAATAGCTACCAGTCCTCCAGGGCCCCTATCAATTACCCCCAATTAGGGACGTGCGCCTCGTAGTCCCAGTACTCGCGACTCCTTAGGCTGTTAACGTCCGCATAAACCCGGGCTCTGCTCCCGGCCTGCGGGCCCGGCATGGCTCCGGGGACACTGGAAAACAGGCCCCGCAGCCCCGGGCTTGGGAGGCGGCAAGAGGCCGCACGCAGGATAAGGGGGGCGGCAGCACACAGCAAAGCCAGACCGGGCCGGGAAAAAGGGCTTCCGGGAGTGATAGCTGCTAACAAGAAACAGCGCCTCTGCAGGCCCGGCGGTTAACAAACACACCGATTACACTTGCGGTTAAGGAGGCAACAACATGAACGCAGTGAAACTCTATAAAAACACTAGTTACACAGTGAAGAACTAAACCCAGGGTAATATGACGCAGAAAAAAACCTGCCAGGAGGGGAACACGTTGGCAGTACATTCCCTATGAGAGTAGAGTGGTTCCTCGCATACATTAGGGAATATAATACAATATTATATTTTCACTACTAGGCAAGGTAGTAAACCAGACAGACACCACTATATACAGTCCGCAGAATGAGAACTGAATCGCACCACACATTCACGTAAATGGTAATAAAACACAACTGTTTAATTAAGTTAGTTTTCCATTCGTGAGAACTGGAAATGCACACTAGACTTCACAAGTCTAACCTTGCCACAAGTCTGTCCCTAATTGGCCTCTGCAGAAATTATCATATAAGGAACTGCAAAATAATGCAAACTTTGCTAACACAATCACCGTGGAAAGCCCTGTGTACTCAATAACTAGATCGGATTGGCTCCAAAACAATGCAAGTTTTGCTAACAATGTCAGTGGAAACTCTTGTGTATTTCTGTAACTAACTACTCCAGATTGTCTCCAAATAAGGAAAAGTGGTGATGGAGGTTTGCTATTGAAAAACAACTGCAGCAAATTAGATGTGAATGTGTAAAAAAAAAATAATGTAAGTAATTTCAAAAGCAAACATATAAAGCAAAATATGCAACGTATTGTAAATCTTTTTTTTTTTTTTTTTACTAATTTTCTACATCCCATTACCTTAATTGCTATTTCTCTGATACAAGCAGCCAGGTCCTGGGAAATAATAGGTCTGGAAAGGCAAACCATGGCCCACTTGCCTGCAATTTTTTTTTGTTGGAAACAGCAAGTAGGGCTGCCCTTGGGATACCTACATACAGCCGTCTTAGCACCATCGTGAGTGTGACTGGGCTACATTTTTAGAACGTTATTGCTAGTTTGGATACACTCTCAAAAAGGTTTGCCTGCACTATGGTATCTGGACAAGCTGTTTGAGAATAGTGGCACTATATTTATACTATGGCAACTAATACAGAACTAAAGTGCAGACGCTGATCTGTCATGTCACACACAATGAGCCTGTGTGAGACTGTATTTGAGGTTTTCCTCATCAAAATATTCCTGCTATTCTCTATAGCTAGCACTACCAGTATCTTCATGCCCTTCTTGCTAGCACGATCAGTATCTTCATGCCCTTCGTGCTAGCACCACCAGTATCTTCATGCCCTTCTTGCTAGCACCATCAGTATCTCCATGCCCAGGGCCGTCTTTAATATTGACTGGACCCTGGGCAAAAATGTTCTTGTCCCCCCCGCCCACCCCATGCAATTTCGCTCTCCACCCCAACATGCCAAAAAACAACTAAATCAATTTATTGTATAAAAAATTATATATTATTGCATTATGCGAAACTGGACCTAAGCAGTGCTAATAAGTAAATAAATATATAAATTCCTCCACTGTGGATTCATTTAATATGCTTTTGTATGTGATTCTGGTGTGGGGTTAGCTGGTTAAAGAGATTTAGGGCAGCCAACAGGGGCAAAGCAAGGTAAAGACTAGGGCTGCAACAACTAATCGGTAAGTTTGATGATAAAAATAGTTGCCAACAAATTTCATTATCAATTAGGTGGTCAGCGATTAGTTGGTCAATTGCACAGCACCAGCTGCTTTAATCTGATGATCTACTGCAACTAAGATTGTGCAAAAAAAATTTAATTTATTTATTTTTTAAATCTTTTTTCTATCCGATTAATCGGACAATAATCATCCGATTAATCGGATAGAAAAAATAATAATAAATAAAAATGTTTGCACAATACCATGTGCAGGAGTTCATCGGATTGAAGCAGCTGGTTCTGTGCAATTAACCAACTAATCGCTGACCACCTAATTGATAATGAGATTCTTTGACAACTATTTTTATGATCAATCTTACCGATTAGTTGTTGCAGCCCTAGTAAAGACTGAGGAGGAAGCATGGAGGTGCAGACAAATATAAGTTTACTGACTGGAACAGCAGAACTACTATGGGAAGCTGTAAAATCTGAGACAGAGAGAAAACAAAAACTATAAAAATAAATCTTACATTAATGTGTGAAGTATCAGTATGACACTATACATCAGCCACAGCAGCACATGTCCCTTCTTTGCTAGGAACAAGTTCCCTCTCACCCTGTACTAGACAATGCTGCATTGGGAGGGGCATGTGTGCACTCACTTATTCTTCCCACTGACACCTTTCTACAAAGTACTGTTCCCCTAACAAACTTTAGTTTAGACTGGATGCTGTCTGCCCAAGGCTGCATGGATACAGTGTGAGACAAGTCACACAGCCTCAAGACTGAAGAGAGCAGTGTGTGCAGCTGCACAGATGCTCAAATCCTCACGTGCCTGCCTACAGTCAGCCCTACCCAGAAACAATCTCCACCATCAGAGCAGTTACCTGGTAACAGTGGTAACCCCAGCAGGACCATTTCTGATGCAGTGGGAATGGCTGGATGCCGAGTTAGGGCTTAGCATTCAGTGCTGCACAGTGCACACCTAAAACAGCACTAGCTTGGCATGTCACATGACACCGGCACAGTCTGGAAAATATAAGCAGATACATTTTGACTGTGACAGTATTAGGACTGACTGTGTGTGTTCCCCATGTCACATCAGCAGTCTGGAATGAACCAAAAAAAAATAAAAACATTTTTTTTTAACTCTTGGGCCCCTCAACAAAGACTGGGCCCTGGGCAGCTGCCCCTTTTGCCCTGTGTTAAAGACGGCCCTGTCCATGCCCTTCTTTCTAGCACCATCAGTATCTTCGTGCTAGCACCGCCAGTACCTTCATGCCATTCTTGCTAGCACCACCAGTATCTTCATGCCCTTCTTGCTAGCACCACCAGTATCTTCATGCCCTTCTTGCTAGCACCATCAGTATCTTCATGCCCTTCTTGCTAGCACTACCAGTATCTTCATGCCCTTATTGCTAGCACCCCAGTATCTTCATGCCATTCTTGCTAGCACCACCAGTATCTTAATGTCCTTCTTGCTAGCACCATCATTATCTTCATGCCATTCTTGCTAGCACCATCAGCATCTTCATGCCATTCTTGCTAGCACCAACAGTATCTTTATGCCCTTCTTGCTAGCACCATCATTATCTTCATGTCCTTTTTGCTAGCACCACCAGCATCTTCATGCCATTCCTGCTAGCACCATCAGTATCTTCATGCCCCTTGCTAGCACCACCAGTATCTTCATGCCCTTCTTGCTAGCACCACCAGTATCTTCATGTCATTCTTGCTAGCACCACCAGTGTCTTCATGCCATTCTTGATAGCACCATTAGTATCTTCATGCCATTCTTGCTAGCACCATCAGTATCTTCATGCCCTTCTTGCTAGCACCATCAGCATCTTCATGCCATTCTTGGTAGCACCATCATTATCTTCATGCCATTCTTGGTAGCACCATCATTATTTTCATGCCATTCTTGGTAGCACCACCAGTATCTTCATGACATTCTTAGTAGCACCACCAGTATCTTCATGCCATTCTTGGTAGCACCATCAGCATCTTCATGCCATTCTTGGTAGCATCACCAGTATCTTCATACCATTCTTGGTAGCACTACCGGTATCTTCATGCCATTCTTGGTAGCACCACCAGTATCTTCATGACATTCTTGGTATCACCATCAGTATCTTCATGCCATTGTTGCTACCCTCACCAGCCTCTCCCTGCCATTCTTTTTAATTTTCCCAGAATAATCTTGGCTTCCTTACCACTATTATTGCTACTATTATTGCTGTATATACAGATATACTTCACACTATTATTGCTAGTCTGCAGCCATCCTCCTGGCACCCCCCTCCCAAAATCATCCTCCTGCCTTAAAAGTAATGTGATACAGATAGGTGCTGGAACATACTAGGGTGCCCGAACACTCTGGTTAAAGGGACACAAAACCCACTTTTTTTCTTCTTCATGATTCTTATAGAGCATGTGATTTTAAACCATTTTCCAGTTTATTTCTATTATCAAATTTGCTTAATTCTGTTGGTATCCTATGTTGAAGGAGCAGCTATGCACTACTGGCAGATGGCTGATCACATCTGGTGAACTGATACCGATATTTATGTGCAGACACCAATCAGACGCTATCTCCGAGTAATGTATTGCTCTTCCTGGGCCTATCTAGGTATGCTTTCCAACTACAAGTATGAAAGAAATTGGATAATAGAACTAAATTGGAAAGTTGTTTAAAATCACATGCTCTGTCTGAATCATGAAAGTAAACAATTGGGTTTCATGTCTATTTAAGAATAACTACATTATAGATATACATAAGACCACACAATACAACTTTTTCTGCAAGATATTTGTTTCATGAATGGGTTCTAGGCCATTGTAACACACTATTTGAGGTCTGTTATCCAGTTCATACAACATTTAAAAAAAAAAAAGTGATTTTGTAAACCTCTCATTCTGTCACCATAGGCTTAACAATAGGGGCCAAAGGGAGTGCAAGTACAACTGGGACTTGACTCTGTTGCACCATCTCCACCAAGCACACTTGGTTGCTGGGTCAGAAATTTTACACCATGGGTGCCATGCATGGTACATGTAATGATTTCTGATGTGCATAAGGCCAAGCATGGTTATCCTCATCTCACCTCCTATGCATACACCACAAGCACAGTGTGTGCAGAAAAAAACAGATGCAGCAGAAAGCTGAAACCCCAAAGGGATAGAAACATAGATATTGACGGCAGATAAGAGCCATAGGCCCAGCAAGTCTGCCCAATATTACCTAACAGTATAAACTGATCTAGTTTGTAGGATAGCCTTATGCTTGTCCCAGGCATTTTTAATAAGTAAGGTAATGCTCTGTGGAGACAGGGGTTGGATCTCTGGTCTGATGTGGTTACGGGGTTGATGAAGTGTCTGTGTGGCTCTGGGTCTGATCTGAGGTCTGATGTGGTGCTTATGGGAGGGCAAGTGGTCTGATGCAAGTAAGGGACTAACACCTGGTCTGCAGGCTACTGGTCTTATCTGATGTTATTAATACTAATTGTTTTCATAGGGTTCAGCTGTGCTCAGGGGTGTATTTCGCAATAGATAGTGTAGGCTACTACCTAGGGCTGCCTTTTTTAGTGGAACACCTACTGGCTGGTTACATGATACAACTTTGCAATATACTACCTATAATTTGTTTGTTTTATACATTTTATTTCCAGTACTATATTAATCAGAAATATACTGAGGAATATATTCTCTTCAATTGCATATATGTTCATGGGCAAGTGTGAAAATAAATGTTAGTGGTGACAAAATATACATATTTAGGGGTAGATTTATTAATGGTCTAGCGGACATGATTCGCTGTAGCGAATCATGTCCACTCGACCACGCCAAATGCCAATAGCATACGCTGTCTGCATTTATCATTGCACAAGCATTTCTAGTGAAATGCTTGTACAATGCTGTCCCCTGCTCACTATCGGGCCACTAGCAGGCGGTGTCAATCACCCTGATCGGATCGGGATGATTTCAGTCCGCCATCTACAAGATGGAGGAGAAGTTAAGGAGCAGCGGTCTTACGACTGCTGCTTCTTAACTTCCGTTTCAGGCGGATCTGAAACGATGGGCGTAGAATGCAGCATCCACTGCTTAACCCCTTAATGACCAGTGCCGTACCCTGTACGACGATGGTCATTATGTCGCTGCAGTCCTGGGCTTCTCTCTGCTGCGAAATCGCTCAAAATTGCGAGATTGCGCTATTTCTGCATGCCCCACGAGTGGGGCACTGCAGAAATAGATTTGCAGAGTTACTGATGGAGGGAGGCGGGTGGGCGGCCCATTGCTGTAGGAGGCAGGAGGAGGGCGGGTGCGGGTAGGACTGCCACCCTACAGGGAAGCCCAAAAACAAATAATATCTGCATCATTGAGGTGGAAAGAGGGAGGAGGGAGGTGGGGCAATGAGGGTGATCCACAGTGGGATCTGTTGCCATAAAGGAATCTGGGAGGGGGAGGGTGGTAGGGTATTGAGGGGGAGCAGCTACACTACAGAAAACATAGGGATTTTAAATTAATTTAAAAAAAAAAGCCTAATTTGCAGCAAACTGGGTACTGGCAGACAGGGGGGAGGGTTAGAGAGCTGTTTGGGGGGGATCAGGGAGGTTAGGAGGTAAGGGGGATACTACCCTGCAGAAAATATTTAATTTAAAAAAAAAAACAACTTTTATTTTTTTTTATACTGGCAGACTTTCTGACAGTACTTAAGATGGGGGTGACCTTTAGGGGGTGGGGGAGGGAAGATAGCTGTTTGAGAGGGGTAAGGGAGGGAACAGGTGGTGGGATGTGTCAGATGGGAGGCTGATCTCTACACTAAAGCTACAGTTAACCTTACAAGCTACCTAATTAACCCCTTCACTGCTGGGCATAATACAAGTGTGGTGCGCAGCAGCATTTAGCGGCCTAATTACCAAAAACAATGCCAAAGCCATATACTGTATGTCTGCTATTTCTGAACAAAGGGGATCACAGAGAAGCATTTACAACTATTTGTGCCATGATTGCACAAGCTATTTGTAAATAATTTCAGTGAGAAACCTAAAATTGTGAAAAAATTAACAAGTTTTTTTAATTTGATCGCATTTGGCGGTGAAATGGTGGCATGAAATATACCAAAATGGGCCTAGATCAATACTTTGGGTTGTCTACTAAAAAAATAATAATATATAGTTTTAATAGGTAAATATATACAAAAAAGTCTCTATTTCTGTTTAAATGTAGTGATTGCAAAAATGCTAAAAATGCTCTGGTCTTTTGGGGAAGTTTTTGTCTAAAATGCCCGGTCCTTAAGGGGTTAATACATTTACCCCATAGGCCGGATTTAGAATAATGCATCAGAATGTATAACTGCAATTGTGGCATATTGTCAAGCTTACTGCTTTATACAGCAACACTGTCAATTTGTAACTTACTTATTGTATATGCATATTTAAATTCTGAGAAACATCGGCAAGCATGTACACTCAGTTTTGGCATTGGACAGTTATCAGTAGACATGAAGTTTCACTGATTGAAAGCTTCTGCCATACAGCAACTTAAATACATAACATACTGATGGGTTTTATTCCAATTATTGGGCCAGATTACAAGTGGCACACTAATGAAAGCACGGGCACCATAAGCAATATCGCTGGACTGCACTAACTAGCGCACTACTTTGATATTACAAGTCCATGGTAAAGCGCGTTAACCAGAGAAAGGTTAGTGCAGCAAACTTCCCTTAAGCGCAGCCTTTACTTCCAATGGACATAGTGCTGGTATAACAAGTTGAAAGTATAGTTAGTGCTGCGGAACCTGTTGGCGCTCTACAAATAACTGATAATAATTATAGTTTGTGCTTGAGTAAAAACCAAAACTGTGCTAGAAGATTTAGTGCAACTTCAGACCTTAAGTAAACTGTAAGGGTTAAAAAAAAATTGCACAAAACACATTAACATAAACTATTACACACATATATACACTTTTTGATCAAAATCTACCATATGATGGACGCAGAAAAAGCGTTTGACAGGGTAAGATGGGACTATATGTTCGCTACCCTTGAAGCCTTTGGCCTTCCACAAGAGTTCTGTCTATCTATTAGAGCCTTGTATTCGACCCCAACTGCCAAAGGCATAACTAGAAATCTCAGGGCCCCAGTGCAAGAATCCATGAAGGCCTCCCCCTATACATATATATATATATATATACAGGGAGTGCAGAATTATTAGGCAAGTTGTATTTTTGAGGATTAATTTTATTATTGAACAACAACCATGTTCTCAATGAACCCAAAAAACTCATTAATATCAAAGCTGAATATTTTTGGAAGTAGTTTTTAGTTTGTTTTTAGTTTTAGCTATTTTAGGGGGATATCTGTGTGTGCAGGTGACTATTACTGTGCATAATTATTAGGCAACTTAACAAAAACAAATATATACCCATTTCAATTATTTATTTTTACCAGTGAAACCAATATAACATCTCAACATTCACAAATATACATTTCTGACATTCAAAAACAAAACAAAAACAAATCAGTGACCAATATAGCCACCTTTCTTTGCAAGGACACTCAAAAGCCTGCCATCCATGGATTCTGTCAGTGTTTTGATCTGTTCACCATCAACATTGCATGCAGCAGCAACCACAGCCTCCCAGACACTGTTCAGAGAGGTGTACTGTTTTCCCTCCTTGTAAATCTCACATTTGATGATGGACCACAGGTTCTCAATGGGGTTCAGATCAGGTGAACAAGGAGGCCATGTCATTAGATTTTCTTCTTTTATACCCTTTCTTGCCAGCCACGCTGTGGAGTACTTGGACGCGTGTGATGGAGCATTGTCCTGCATGAAAATCATGTTTTTCTTGAAGGATGCAGACTTCTTCCTGTACCACTGCTTGAAGAAGGTGTCTTCCAGAAACTGGCAGTAGGACTGGGAGTTGAGCTTGACTCCATCCTCAACCCGAAAAGGCCCCACAAACTCATCTTTGATGATACCAGCCCAAACCAGTACTCCACCTCCACCTTGCTGGCGTCTGAGTCGGACTGGAGCTCTCTGCCCTTTACCAATCCAGCCACGGGCCCATCCATCTGGCCCATCAAGACTCACTCTCATTTCATCAGTCCATAAAACCTTAGAAAATCAGTCTTGAGATATTTCTTGGCCCAGTCTTGACGTTTCAGCTTGTGTGTCTTGTTCAGTGGTGGTCGTCTTTCATCCTTTCTTACCTTGGCCATGTCTCTGAGTATTGCACACCTTGTGCTTTTGGGCACTCCAGTGATGTTGCAGCTCTGAAATATGGCCAAACTGGTGGCAAGTGGCATCTTGGCAGCTGCACGCTTGACTTTTCTCAGTTCATGGGCAGTTATTTTGCGCCTTGGTTTTTCCACACGCTTCTTGTGACCCTGTTGACTATTTTGAATGAAACGCTTGATTGTTCGATGATCACGCTTCAGAAGCTTTGCAATTTTAAGAGTGCTGCATCCCTCTGCAAGATATCTCACTATTTTTGACTTTTCTGAGCCTGTCAAGTCCTTCTTTTGACCCATTTTGCCAAAGGAAAGGAAGTTGCCTAATAATTATGCACACCTGATATAGGGTGTTGATGTCATTAGACCACACCCCTTCTCATTACAGAGATGCACATCACCTAATATGCTTAATTGGTAGTAGGCTTTCGAGCCTATACAGCTTGGAGTAAGACAACATGCATAAAGAGGATGATGTGGTCAAAATACTCATTTGCCTAATAATTCTGCACTCCCTGTATATATATATATATATATATATATATACATATTACTGACTTTAATTGTGTGTGCATTTGTCTGTAACCCATTATGGAAAAGTACTGTGACTGTGTTGTCAGTCAGTGACAACACACAACACAATACTTTTCTATAATGGGTTACAGACACACACAAGTAAAGTTTATATTAATATTACCAGAACACACTTTTTTTTTTTTTTTTTTAATCTATAGGCATTGGGTATCCCAAGGCTAGCTCAACAGCATCTTACTGACTTTACTTGTGAGTGTGCCTGTCTGTAAGCCAATATCGAAAAAGTACTGTTTGGTCAGTGACAACACACAACACAGTAGTTTTCCATAATGGGTTATAGACACGCACACACACAAGCAAAGTTTATATTAATAAACTATTATTGTTGAAAGAAATGTCCAAACCTTGTTAACTCAGATGCCAAAAGATCTTAACTCCATGAGATATGAAGAGGTCTCCTGGTATGGCAGGATTGAAGCAGTGCAAATTATGCAGCTGCCTAAACTTATCTATTAATATAAATGTCTTCTTTTCTGAATGAGTTTCAGACTGTAGTTAATAGATATATTTGGAAAAGAAAAAGGAAGAATTGCTTCCTCCTTACTACAATGTAGACCTGAATATGGAGGCCTTAGTCCACCTATTGTTAGGTTATACAATGAGGCAGCGATGATAACCCACGTTTTAGCCTGGGACTCAGCCCTACATTTGACCAGCTAGATTGAATTAGAACAAGCTTCCCGTCCTGCTTATGTAAAATTAGAAGATCTCTTTTGGTCTACACCACATTGTACATCAAATATTCCATTAAACAATATTATAATTAGGCAATGTCGAGACTCTTAGAGGATTAACATATAGCATCCCAGAAATGAGAATTAAGTCTTGGACAGATGCTGCTATAATCAATAATCACTACCACAGACTTCTTTCAAGGTCCCTCTATCCTGCCACAAGAGGATTTAATTAAAAAAATTGTTCTACCGAGAAAATATTATTTTGACCTCCTTGTGATAGATCAGAAAAAGGGTGTGTATCCAGATGTCCTTTGTGCTTTCTGTACATTACCAATGTCTTTTAAAATCCCCTACATTCTCAAAAACAGTCAGTCAGGACTTGGAAGGAGGATTAGAGATCTGAATTCCACCAAAAAGATGGAGAAATGCTATCAAGCACACTAAAACGGCAATCCACTGTTTTACTCTTTATTAATTATTTTACAAAATATTAACGAGATGTATCATGTGCCTCTAAAATTTTACTCTTCAGCCTCCTCGTTGTGCTGGAGGGGCTGTAAACAAATCGAAGATATTCTCCACATTTGGTGGACTTGTCCAGTCATTCAACCACTCTGGGCTAGGGTCACTAATCTTTGTCAATTACAATCAGCTCTTTCATTGAGATATTTATTTAAGCTCCTGAAAAAGGTGGTAGCACCTCTGAAACTCATAGAACAATTGTTTTATTCAATTTATTGAAGGATTATCTGTTTAAGAGTCTTCAGTAAACAAGCTAGAATTTTACACTATGTTCAAGTGAGTACATTCCTTTTGTAGAAGGTTTTGTCCAAAATGTATTGCACCACTGTTTATGCTTTTGTCTTGAGGTACATCGAGGAGGGGAATATGGAAGACTTACCTGCTTGATTCAACGCCGCCATACAAAGACAATTACTCAATCTGTTTCAGAAACTCCCTCCTATGACAGCCTTATAAAATATAAACCTTCACAAGATACCTAAACATAATAGATGTTTCTTGATATATATTTTTATGGCTGCTAAACTAACCATCGCCAGAAACTGGAAAAAATGCAATACTTCTCATTGTAAAAGAATATGTTTTAGGTCTAACCTCCAGTTTGAATTGTTCTATTACATATGGGATCCCTGGGATACCTTATGCAGTAAGCTTCTAGTGACTCCCCTATAATCATTGATATATGGGTCGACCCCTCAGATAAATCCCCTTCTCTTTTCCTTCCTCCCTCTACCGTGACGTCCCCCTTTTTTTTCTTGTTTCCCTCTTTATATTGCACTATTATTATCTACATTGGGCGGTACTTTGGATAAAAAGTGAATTGATAATAATTCATCTAATTGTACAATTGTATATATTATTGCTAAACTAGCCTTGTTTTATTGAAATAATCCAAAACCTTGCTACGCCATATTCTTAATTGTTGACATCTAGTTGACTGTTTGTGAAATATGTATGTACATTTCGTTGGAAAAAAGTGAATATGTATTTTTTTTGTTCCTGAAAAATAATAAAAAAAAATAAAAAGTTAAAAAGTAAATAAATCACATTATTATTAATAAAAATGTTTTAAAAGGGTTAAAAAGGATATGGTATATGGCAAAGTGTTTGATTGGGAAGGGCTCTCACTGGCCAGTTTATTAGGTACACGTTGCTAGTACCGGGTTGGACCCCCTTTTGCCTTCAGAACTGCCTTAATTGCTCGTGGCATAGATTCAACAAAGTGTTGGAAACATTCCTCAGACATTTTGGTCCATATTGACATGATAGCATCACACAGTTGCTGCAGATTTGTCGGCTGCACATCCATGATGCAAATCTCCCGTTTCACCACATCCTAAAGGTGCTCTATTGGATTGAGATCTGGTGACTGTGGAGGCTATAGGAGTACAGTGAACTCATTGTCATGTTCAAGAAACCAGTTTGTGATGATTTGAGCTTTGTGACGTAGTGCATTATCCTGCTTGAAGAAGCCATCAGAAGATGGGTACACTGTAGTCATAAAGGGATGGACATGATTGGCAACAATATTCAGGTAGGCACTGGAGTTTAAACAATGCTCAATTGGTACTAAGGGGCCCAAAGTGTGCCAAGAAAATATCTCCCACACCATTACACCACTACCACCAGCCTGAACCATTGATACAAGGCAGGATGGATCCATGCTTTCATGATGTTTACCCCAAAATCTGACCCTATGATCTGAATGTCGCAGCTGAAATTGAGACTCATCAGACCAGGCAAAGTTTTTCCAAACTTCTATTGTCCAATTCTGGTTCGACTGTGCGAATTGTAGCCTCAATTTCCTATTCTTAGCCGACAGGAGTGGCACCCGGTGTGGTCTTCTGCTGCTGTAGCCCATCTGCATCAAGGTTGGACATGTTGTGCATTCAGAGATAGTATTCTGCATACCTTGGCTGTAATTAGTGGTTATTTGAGTTACTGTTGCCTTTCTATTATCTCAAACCAGTCTGCCCATTCTCCTCTGACATCAACAAGGCATTTTTCGTCCTCACAACTGCGCTCAAAGGATATTTTCCCTTTTTCGGACCATTCTCTGTAAACCCTAGGGATGGTTGTGCGTGAAAATTCTAGTAGATCAGCAGTTTTTGAAATACTAAGACCAGGCCATCTGGCACCAACAACCATGCCACATTCAAAGTCACTTAAATCCCTTTTCTTTCCCTTTCTGATGCTCGGTTTGAACTTCAGTAAGCCCCATCTTCACCACGTCTATATGCCTAAATGCATTGAGTTGCTGCTATGTGGTTGGCTGATTTGTGTTACCAAGCAATTGAACAGGTGTACCTAATTTATATATATACAGTGTATATATATATATATATATATATATATATATATATATATATATATCTAAATATGTATGTGTATATATCTTCTATGTGAAAAACATACAAATTTAAACTATTCCTTACTAACTTCGGCAGTTGGTCTAATGCGGTGTCGCATTTTAAATGGCACTGCCATTAGCAAGATTTTTTAAACCAACGCCTGATCAGCCCAGATAAAAAGTATTCTTACAACTCTGCTCCCGAACTCTCCTAGTATAACTACTTTTCAATGCGATTATCAATCAGTTGAGCAAATACAAACTGTTTTTTGTTTTTTTATATTTTTCCACTGTCATTAACTATATAATAACCAAAGACAGGGGCGGACTGAGACCAATCATGGCCATGGGCAAAAATTAGGGAAGGGCCCCCACTGTCTCACACTGACCCAAATTTATTCAAATGTATGCACATGAACATGGTAGCGTCCCTGTCCTGCCCCCACCAGGCCCCTCAACTTCCATGGCCAGAACCCCCAACATCAAGGGCCATATAGAGGGCCCCCAACCCCCAGGACCCCACACCATATGGCCCTCACAGCAACAGACCCCCGACAGGACCCCCCAAGCAACAAACCTCACATCCAGGCACAAGACCCCCGCTCTGGGGCCAGGGCCCCCACTAAACTCACACTTAACTGCTTTGTTATTGATAGGGCATCTATCAACCCCAGCTTTAGCAGCACATCAGGATTCATGGAGATGCCATTTGTGGGCCCCCTTACACGCTGGGCCCTCGGTCCAGGTCCTATTTGCCTGGCTGATTAGTCTGCCCCTGACCAAAGATTATTTCATTATCTCTAATATTACTATGAATGTTATTTGGTACAATTTGATTTTTACCACTCCCTTTTTCTCACATGACTAGGGCAATTAATCTATAGATTTCCGTTATTCCAGTATAGGAATAAAAATCTTGAAACAATATAGCACTTCTTGATTGTACAGCCCTTTCCTACAAAAGTCTCTTTCTTCAGATTGATTGAGATAGAACATACAATTTTTATAAACTTTCCAATTTACTTATGTTATCAAATGTGTTTCACTCTCTTTGAATATTCTGTTGAATGATCAGCAATTCATTACTAGTAGCAAACTAAACGCATCAGGTAAACCAATGACAGGAAGCATATATGTGCAGCCACCAATCAGCAGCTAGCCCCAAGTATTGCTTTGCTGCTCCTGATCCTACCTAGGTATATTTCTTAACAAAGGATACCAAGATAATAAAGACAGTTATATAATAGAAGACATTTGGAAAGTTGTTTAAAATTGCAGGCTTAGGGACCGATTTATTATTTGGCGAGTGGACATAATTCACTGTAGCGAATACTGTCCGCCCGACATCGATAAATGCCGATAGCATACGCTGTCAGCATTTATTATTGCACAAGCATTTCTTGTGAAATGCGTGTGCAATGCCGCCCCCTGTACATTCGCGCTGTCAATCATCTTGATTGTATCCGATTGGGATGATTGCAGTCCGCCACCTCAGAGGTGGTGGATGAGTTAAGAAGCAGCGGTCTTATAGACCGCTGCTTCTTAACTCCTGATTCTGGTGAGCCGAAAGGATCGCTCGAAATGAGCTGCATACACTGCTTAATAAATCGGCCCCATAGTCTCAATCGTGAAAAATTAATTTCGACTTACTCTTTTACACAGACTTATTTTTTCTCTTTTACACAGACTTATTTTTATTACTGTGAAATCTATGGTTCTAAAGCAGAATAGATCTGCCAGCACTTAAAAAAGGCATACAGAGAAGCGAGGGTCTTCATGCCCCCATAAATTGAGAAACAGATATGTATCCCTCTGTCAGTGATGGCTTTAGTACTGGTTATTACCACCAGCATTACCATTATATTTGGGACTAGGATCACCTAGAATAGGAAAAAAGAGGTCTAAACACACAAACCTGTAGATGATTTTTCATTTGACATCATCTTTATTTCTGCTGTTAATCCTGTTGCTGAAAATTCATTCTCAGATGTCGCATTTCTGAAATCATGTTTTTTTTTTAAATTTATCAAATATATAAAATATTCAGTATTCTTTATTTCCTGCCTAAAAAGACAAAATAGTGCCAAAAAACTTCTTTCTTTTAGATCAGTGATATTTGTTGCAAAACATATGTGCAGAAACCTATTTTTGGTGTTTTGCAAAGATGAACAGATGCTTAATCTATCATTTTTATTCTGAATTTTAAAAAAGATATCACCAGCTCAATGTAAATTTGCATATTTTTAATTATCAGTATTTTTTCAATATAGCTAGTGGTTTTACTTGAAGTTTCAGATGATATGTAAAACACGAATATATTCCTTAATATGTATTGCCGAAAAAATACACATTATAGTCAGCACTCTCTTGGATGCACACAAGTAGGCTAAAAGCATTAACGTCAAGCGTTTGTTACAGAACTTGGCCAAATGGTGATAAGCCAAGGAACTACTTCACCGTCTTTTCTTACCTTACCTGGGTCCTACTTAACCTACAGAGCTCCCAATAGTGTCACAACTATTTGTAAGCATTGTATTTAGGTCGACATTTTTTTTAAACATGCTTGACAAATATATTCAATTTATTACAAGACTTGAATAAGTACACAACACCAAAACAAAGCAATACAAAAACAACAGATAACCAAAAAGGTTATTTTAAATATTTTTATTCAAAGAACAAGGGCAAGACAAGGAAATGGTACTTAAAAAAAAAAAGAGTATATACAACATAAAGCTCGCATGAGATTATTTTAAGAGAAATAAATTTACAATTAAAGAATAGGGGGTCATTAAGGGCCATGATTTTCATAAACTCGCCACCATTAAGAGAAAGCACGCAAGACTCATTCACAACCTGAAACCCACTTTGCAACATAAACAGCTATCAGGCTAAAATGTGAGATCATAAATGAATTGAGGGACCTCGCACTACTGATGAGACTTCTTAGATTATCTCACCAGACCAGAGAGCTTTAGATAAAATTGTGCCTCTAGTCTCTATGGTTTTACTTTAAATAAATATAACAAAACAAACTGTAAACGGAGGCCCTACCCACTAGGGTTGCCACCCAGCCGGTACTTTATTTTTAATTTTTAAAAGAGTTGGTGTTGAAGGAGGTAACATGTAAATGAGAACCAGCAGTCAGTGCTGTGTTAAAGGGACGGTCTACTTAGGCCCAAACCAGAGCATTTTGATACTTTTGAATACTGTTTGTATTGGCTTCAAAACTGCAGCTCTCCAATGGTTGACTCTAGTTCACAAATATATTTCCTACTGTACATGATTCAGAAGCATGCAATTAAAAAGAAAAGCTTTACAATTTACTTCCTCTATCAAATAATACAGTATTTTTATACACACTTTCTAAGGCACTAGCTGCTATTGAGAATGTGCAAGTGTTTAAAGGGACAGTCTACTTGAAATGTTTTATTGTTTAACCCCTTAACAACCGAGGACATGCAGGGTACGTCCTACAAAAACTGGTACTTAATGACCAAGGACGTACCCTGCACGTCCTCAGGGTTTTCAAGCGCTGGAAGCGATCGTGATCCCTTCCAGACGCTTTTAGGGTATTGCAGCGATGCCTCAATATTGTGGCATCATGCAATACCCTTTTTAAGCACACCGATGCAGAGAGGGCCACTCTGTGGCCCTCTCTGCATTGGCCAGCAATGGTGCTGATCGTTGGTGGTTTGGGAGGGATACGAGGGAGGCCCATCGCTGGATCATTTCCTCTTAATGTGTGGATCCTGCTCCGGCAGTACGGCGAGGTCTTCGGGAGTGCGCAAGCTACTTAGTACATTACAATGTAAGGAAGGAGAGAGAGGGGGGGGGATAGGTCTTGGGAAAAGGGATCTGGGGGGTAGGGTATTGAGGGGGGGAAGCTACACTACAAAAAATTGGTTTTGTAATAAAAAATAAACTTTTTTTTTTAGCAAACTGGGTACTGGCAGACAGCTGCCAGTACCCAAGATGGCGACAAATAGGAATAGGGGAGGGTTAGAGAGCTGTTTGGGGCGGGAATAGGGAGGTTGGGAGCTAAGGGGGGGATCCAACACTGCAGAATAATATATAAAAAATAAAACAAATATATAAAAAATGTAAAAAGCCTTTTATTTTAGTACTGACAGTACTTAAGATGGTGGTGACAATAGTGAGGTGGGGGAGGGAAGTGAGCTGTTTGAGAGGGGTAAGGGATAGGGTTGCCACCTTTTGCCCAGAAAATTCCTGGACACTTTTTAAGTGGGCGTGGAGAGGGTGTGGCTTGGGGCGTGGCTTCTCACGGCCTCAAATTCATTCTAAAATCTATTTTTATATATATATATATATATATAGATATATAATATATATATATATATATATATATATATAAATATTATGTATATATAATATATATAATATATATATATATATAATATATATATAATATATTAATATATATATTATATATATAAATATATATATATATATATATATATATATATATATATATATATATATATATATATAATATATATATATATATATATATATACATACAGTCCATTTCATGAGAACACCCTGATTAGATATCGAGAAGTGTAATAACGTTAGCTGCCAATGAGTGACTTATATATCCCACACACTACATAAAAACGAAACACATTATATGCATTGCCAGCTACAATAACTCCCAGTTCAAAATCTTGGTACCTGACGAGCTGAGGTCAGTACTCAGCAGCCTGCCCGCTGACCCCGCGACTATTGCTCCTGCTCACATTCTTCCTCAAGCACCTCCTAGAAGCCATGGCAGATGACAATGTCATCCAGAGAAGAGGCGGGAGTCAAGTTATGTTTTGATCTGCGCAACTGTTTTGTTGTCACGTGACACAGCCCTCCCAGTCTCCCACACACACACTCCCTCCAGGCTCCATATCCATATCTCCTCCTGGGCTAAGAGTTCCTCTTGGCAGCTATTTTTTTTAATCTGTGCTTACGCCTTACTCCTGCTTGTTGCGCCAGGGGAGCTCTTAGCCCGGGGCATTTAAGGGCAGTTCCGGGACACGGGACACAGAGGGCCCGACCGGGACTGTCCCGGTGAAACCGGGGCGGGTGGCAACCCTAGTAAGGGAGGAATCAGGGGGTAGGATGTGTCAGGTGGGAGGCTGATTTCTACAATAAAGCTAAAATTAACCCTACAAGCTACTTAATTAACCCCTTCACAAGTGTAATGCGGTGGCATTTAGCAGCCTTCTAATTACCAAAAAGCAACGCCAAAGCCATATATGTCTGCTATTTCTGAACAAAGAGGATCCCAGAGAAGCATTTACAACCATTTGTACCATAATTGCACAAGCTGTTTGCAAATAATTTCAGTGAGAAACCTAAAGTTTGTGAAAAAGTTTTTGAAAAAGTTAATGATTTTTTACATTTGATCACATTTGGCGGTGAAATGGCGGCATGAAATATACCAAAATGGGCCTAGATCAATACTTTGGATTGTCTACTAAAAAAAAAATATATATACAACATGTGAAGGGTTATTCACAGATTCCTGACAGATATCAGTGTTACAATGCAACTATCGGTACTTATTGCCCTTTAACTTGCAAAAAAAAAAGCGAAGAACATGTAAACATTGGGTATTTTTAATCTCAGGACAAAATGTAGAAACTATTTAGCATAGGTGTTTTTTGGTGGTTGTAGATGTGTAACAGATTTTGCGGGTCAAAGTTAGAAAAAGTGTGGTTTTTTTCCATTTTTCATCATATTTTATATAGTAAATTATATGATATGATGAAAATAATGGTATCTTTAGAAAGTCCATTTAATGGCGAGAAAAACAGTATATAATATGTGTGGGTATGAGTAAGAGGAAAATTGGAAAATTACAGCTAAACACAAACACCGCAGAAATGTAAAAATAGCCCTGGTCCTTAACGGTAAGAAAATTGAAAAATGGTCAGGTCACTAAGGGGTTAAAAAGATAGATAATCCCTTTATTACCCATTCCCCAGTTTTGCATAACCAACACAGTTATATTAATACACGTATTACCTTTGTGATTACCTTGTATCTAAGCCTCTGCAGACTGCCCCCTTATCTCAGTGCTTTTGACAGATATGCAGGTTAGCCAATCAGTGCAAATTCCTAAATAACTCCACGGGAGTGAGCACAATGTTATCTATATGACACACATGAACTAGTACTGTCTAACTGTGAAAAACTTTCAAAATGCTCTGAGCTAAGAGGCGGTTTTCAACGGTTTAGAAATCAGTTTGAGCCTACCTAGGTTTAGCTTTTTAAAAATACCACCAAGGGAACAAAGCAAATTTGATGATAAAAGTAAATTGGAAAGTTGTTTAAAATTGCATGCTGTATCTGAATCATGAAAGTTTAATTTTGACTAGACTGTCCCTTTAAGTGGTACACATATATTAGTTTGTGTTTGGCTGATGACTGTCACATGATACAGGAGACAGAAAAACTGATTACAATTTAAAATTTGTCAAAAAAAAACATCTGTTAAAAATTCAATTGAAATTCATAGTAAGTTTTATTGCATTGGTTTTTTTTTTGTTTTAGTTTTTTTACTATGCATTCATTGATTTCGCAATTCTTCTATTTTGAATGTTGAGGATCTGTCTTGATCAGTCCTGATATGTTAGACAATTTCTAAGAAGTGAGCCCCTCATTTAAAAAGGATGGGAAAACACAAAAGCGTTTCAAGATGTCATATATCTTATCTTTTTACCATGTATATATATAATATTTTATATTATGTTATATTAATGTTGTTGGGTTCCAATTAATTTGAGAATTTTTATGTCAATGTGAAGTTAAAGCTGTTTTGCCAGACAGTGGGTCTAGGGCATTTTCCCCTTAATCTATTTCTAGTATATCTCTGAGACTGTCTGCCTATGTAATAATTAATACCTCTTCGGGAAAATACCACACAGAGGACCTGTAGTATTGCAAGCCCTATGCATTAAAGGGACATTAAACACTTTGAGATGATAGTCTATAAAATTATATATATAAGTCTGTGATATACAGGGAGTGCAGAATTATTAGGCAAATGAGTATTTTGACCACATCATCCTCTTTATGCATGTTGTCTTACTCCAAGCTGTATAGGCTCGAAAGCCTACTACCAATTAAGCATATTAGGTGATGTGCATCTCTGTAATGAGAAGGGGTGTGGTCTAATGACATCAACACCCTATAGCAGGTGTGCATAATTATTACATACCTCCCAACATTTCAAAATTCAAAGGAGGGACACCCCCCGCGGCAAAAAATTGAATTGTGGTGGGCGGGGCTTAAAAAATCATAAGACCAAAGTAATATAAATAAAATTCTAAATAAAGTCCTAGATTTTAATACACTTAGGCAGCAAATCAAACACAAGCTCAAACCACTGGTATGGCTATGTGAGATATGTATTTAATTATCCTTTGCAAAGACATTGCTAAATATTTTTATCTTAATTGGACATTTAATAATAAATTCTTTAAAACTACTCTCTGCATTCCCCATTAATATCCTAGATTCTGGCCTTTAAAGTCAGCAAAAATGCACAGTAGCACACTACATAGCATACACTTACACATGCAGATACACACACACTACATAGCATACACTTACACATGCAGATACACACACACTACATAGCATACACTTATACATGCAGATACACACACACTACATAGCATACACTTATACATGCAGATACACACACACTAATTAGCATACACTGACACATGCAGATACACACACACTACATAGCATATCCTTATACATGCAGATACACACACACTACATAGCATACACTTATACATGCAGATATGCACACACACTACATAGCATACACTTACACATGCAGATACACACACACTACATAGCATACACTTACACATGCAGATACACACACACACTACATAGCATACACTTACACATGCAGATACACACACACTACATAGTATACACTTATACATGCAGATACACACACACTACATAGCATACACTTATACATGCAGATACACACACACTACATAGCATACACTTATACATGCAGATACACACACACACTACATAGCATACACTTACACATGAAGATACACACACACTACATAGCATACACTTATACATGCAGATGCACACACACATTACATAGCATACACTTATACAGGCAGATACACACACACTACATAGCATACACTTATACATGCAGATACACACACACTACATAGCATACACTTATACATGCAGATGCACACACACATTACATAGCATACACTTATACAGGCAGATACACACACACTACATAGCATACACTTATACATGCAGACACACACACACTACATAGCATAAACTTATACATACAGATACACACACACAGTTATGGATACATATAGACACACGCACTACATTCTAGTATGGGGTCCTGGGGTTGGCAAGCACATTACCTGGCAGTCTGCGGCTGCCACTGTTCGTTACCCTGGTATTAGCACTGCTCATTGTATAAAACTGAAGGCATGATAGTATTATCCCCAGGGGTTAGACATCATCATTACCAGAGGTAGATTAGAGAGGTCACCATTACCCATGGTCAGAGTGTATACAGCCTTCTTACTCCTGCTTAACCCACACACCATTCCATTTCCACAGGCAAACAGGTATCTAACCCTGTGAAAGCAAAGCCAGCTGCTTCTTAGTATGGGCCCAACAGAATTAAAAAAAAAAAATATATATATTTTATTTTTTTTTTAATGCCTGGGGCAAATCGGGACAGATGGCTAGCAACTCGGGACAGAGGGACAGACCCCTAAAATCGGGACTGTCCCGCGAAAATCGGGACAGTTGGGGGGTATGTTATTAGGCAACTTCCTTTCCTTTGGCAAAATGGGTCAAAAGAAGGACTTGACAGGCTCAGAAAAGTAAAAAATAGTGAGATATCTTGCAGAGGGATGCAGCACTCTTAAAATTGCAAAGCTTCTGAAGCGTGATCATCGAACAATCAAGCGTTTCATTCAAAATAGTCAACTGGGTCGCAAGAAGCGTGTGGAAAAACCAAGGCGCAAAATAACTGCCCATGAACTGAGAAAAGTCAAGCGTGCAGCTGCCAAGATGCCACTTGCCACCAGTTTGGCCATATTTCAGAGCTGCAACATCACTGGAGTGCCCAAAAGCACAAGGTGTGCAATACTCAGAGACATGGCCAAGGTAAGAAAGGCTGAAAGACGACCACCACTGAATAAGTCACACAAGCTGAAACGTCAAGACTGGGCCAAGAAATATCTCAAGACTGATTTTTCTAAGGTTTTATGGACTGATGAAATGAGAGTGAGTCTTGATGGGCCAGATGGATGGGCCCGTGGCTGGATTGGTAAAGGGCAGAGAGCTCCAGTCCGACTCAGACGCCAGCAAGGTGGAGGTGGAGTACTGGTTTGGGCTGGTATCATCAAAGATGAGCTTGTGGGGCCTTTTCGGGTTGAGGATGGAGTCAAGCTCAACTCCCAGTCCTACTGCCAGTTTCTGGAAGACACCTTCTTCAAGCAGTGGTACAGGAAGAAGTCTGCATCCTTCAAGAAAAACATGATTTTCATGCAGGACAATGCTCCATCACACGCGTCCAAGTACTCCACAGCGTGGCTGGCAAGAAAGGGTATAAAAGAAGAAAATCTAATGACATGGCCCCCTTGTTCACCTGATCTGAACCCCATTGAGAACCTGTGGTCCATCATCAAATGTGAGATTTACAAGGAGGGAAAACAGTACAACTCTCTGAACAGTGTCTGGGAGGCTGCGGTTGCTGCTGCACGCAATGTTGATGGTGAACAGATCAAAACACTGACAGAATCCATGGATGGCAGGCTTTTGAGTGTCCTTGCAAAGAAAGGTGGCTATATTGGTCACTGATTTGTTTTTGTTTTGTTTTTGAATGTCAGAAATGTATATTTGTGAATGTTGAGATGTTATATTGGTTTCACTGGTAAAAATAAATAATTGAAATGGGTATATATTTGTTTTTTGTTAAGTTGCCTAATAATTATGCACAGTAATAGTGACCTGCACACACAGATTTCCCCCTAAAATAGCTATAACTTAAAACAAACTAAAAACTACTTCCAAAACTATTCAGCTTTGATATTAATGAGTTTTTTGGGTTCATTGAGAACATGGTTGTTGTTCAATAATAAAATTAATCCTCAAAAATACAACTTGCCTAATAATTCTGCACTCCCTGTACTTTCATTAATTATTTTGCCCCTTTTCCTGGAATTACATTCTAGGATTGTGAGCTTTTCAGTTCCTGTTAGAAATGCAAATGCAGAACACTGTTATATTCCACACAACCATTAGCTGCACACTCTAGTGACCTATTTATAACTGTCTCTAATTGGCCATAGCAGATAAGGTAACCTAAGTTACAACATGTTTTATAGACACATAAGGGTCCATTTATCATTGTGAGGACGGACATGATCCACTATTGCGATTTGCGAACCATGTCCACTGCACATCGATAAATGCCAACAGCATACGCTGTCGGCATTTATCATTGCACCAGCAGTTCTTTTAAACTGCTGGTGCAACGCTGCCCCCTGCAGATTCGCGGCCGCCAGCAGGGGATGATTTTCAGCGATGTCTGTCCGCCGCCTCAGAGCAGGCGGACAGGTTATGGAGCAGCGGTCTTTACACCTCTGCTTCATAACTTGTGTTTTTGGCGACACATGGTATCAAGCTCTGTTCAGAGTTTGATAAATAGACCCCTAAGGGCCAGATTATGAGTGGAGAGCTATTTAGCGTTTTTGCTAGAGCGCTAATTGTGCTAGAAATTGTCAGGGGTTTTTTCCTGTTGTTTGCTATGTGCTGCTGGCAGCCATTTTACTCACCTCTCTTCCTGACTATGGTGCATTATGGGGGATGCTGCTCATTTCCTACACTTCCTTTTATGGCCAGACTGGTGTGCATCATCCATGTGAGACAGGATGCAGTCTCAGAATTGTGATGTCATCACTTATTATTTAAAGGGCCTCTGTTCAGTATGCTTTGCCTTTGCGTTGTCTCAGACCTGTTTGTGAGAGTTCCTGTGTATTACCTGGCTGCCTGACATCCTTCCTGGTTCCTGGCTTGTTCCTGACTCTGCTGTTTTCCTTGTTCCTGATTCCGGCTCGTCTTACTATTCGCTTTGGCTCCTGACTTGGCTCGTCTGACTACCAGCTCTGGTTTTGACTCCTGGCTTGTTATTTGACTTGTGGACTTTTTATTATTTTTTGCTATGAATAAAGGTGTGATTATTTTTGCACTTTTCGTCTCAGTCTGATTCCTGGCACCCTGACATTACGCAAAGGCCATGAATCCTGATGGTGCTAATAATCCACCTTTACCTGCCATCATTTCCAGGATGTATGAACAGGATCACCGCTTGGATCAATTAGCACTAGCCCTGCAAACCCTGCTGACTCGCACTGCACATTTGGACCAAAGTGTCCCGCACGTTATGGCTGCTCCTGTTTCCGCTGCTGCACCTATGCCTACCAGGAGCATGTCCGGTTCTGCACCTCTACCTCAGCGATATGGAGTCGATCCTATTCAGTGCAGAGGGTTTTTGAACCAGGTGGGCATTTACTTTGAGATGTTACCTCAGGCGTTTCCCTCTGACAGAGCTAAGGTGGGATTTCTCATCTCGTTACTCTCTGACACAGCTCTTGCCTGGGCTAATCCCTTGTGGGAGACTAATAAACCTGTGATGTCAAATTACCCTGAATTTGTGGCCTCCTTTTGAAGGGTATTTGATGTTCCGGCTCGCTAATCCTCTGCTGCTAAACGACTCATGTCCATTCAGCAAGGTACAAGAGCTGTTGCTCAGTATGCTATTGAGTTCCGTACGCTTGCCGCAGAGGTAGGTTGGAACAATGAAGCCCTTGTTGCCGCCTTCTTTCATGGGCTCTCTGATGCGATTAAAGGCGAAGTTGCTGCCAGAGATTTACCAGAGGATCTCGAGGCATTGGTGTCTTTTTTTATCCTAATTGACATCAGACTCAGAGAGAGACCCTCTTTCAAGGAGCACTTGCCCTGTTCCGTTGTTTCCTACGTGTTCGTTCCCACCCATGCCTCCTGGTCCTGAGTCACCAGGTACTGCTGAGCCAATGCAGTTGTGATTCAGGCATCTCTCCACGGCGGAGAGGGCCTTTAGGAGGAGGGAGGGGCTCTGCCTCTATTGTGGGTTACAGGGCCACCTTTTGAAGTTTTGTCCTACACGGCCGGGAAACGCTCACACCTAAGGTCCTGTCGGGGGCAGACCTTTGGTGGTTTATCCTCGTACCCGGAACCACTTAAGGAGAAACCTTTTGTCACGGTTGTCCTTTCCTGGGTGGACTCCTCCATAGTCACTCAGGTTCTTGTTGACTCCGGTGCTGCGGACTATTTCATTGACAGTGCTTTTGTATCAAAGCACTCCATTCCTGTTTTGCCTCGGTCCGTTCCGCTTGCTATTGAGGCCATTGATGGCAGGCCCCTTCAGCCCGCACTCGTTACTCACAAAACTGCTCCGTTGTCCATGGCTGTTGGGGCTCTCCATTTTGAAACCCTCCAGTTCCAGGTGATAAACTCTTCGCATTTTCCGGTTGTTCTGGGTTATCCCTGGCTCCAAAAGCACAATCCCAGTCTCGACTGGCGCAGATCCAAAATTTTGTTGTGGTCCCCGCAATGTATTTTCACTTGTCTTCGGAAACCAGTTGAAGTCTTGTGCACTTCTTCGGTATCTCAATTGCCAGAGGAGTACCGAGAGATCCTAGACGTGTTTGGCAAGGTGCGTGCCGGTACGTTGCCTCCTCACCGGTCTTACGATTGTGCCATAGACCTGCAACCCGGAGCCATTCCTCCTCGGGGCCGGGTGTACCCTCTGTCTGTTGCAGAGAATTGTGCTATGGAGGAGTATGTTGCCAATGCTCTGTCATAGGGAATCAAATGCTCTCCTGCAGGGGCTGGCTTCTTCTTTGTGAAGAAAAAGGGTGGCGAGTTAAGACCATGTATCGATTATTGGGGTCTTAATTGTCTTACCATTAAGAATGCTTACCCTATTCCGCTCATTACGGAACTCTTTGACCGCTTCAAGGGAGCTACGGTCTTTACTAAACTTGATTTGAGAGGAGCGTACAATCTCGTTAGGATTAAGGAGGGTCACGAATGGAAAACAGCATTTAACACCAGGAGTGGGCATTATGAGTATCTTGTAATGCCCTTTGGCCTATGTAATGCTCCTGTTGTTTTTCAGGAATTTATTAATGATGTCCTACGAGATATGTTGCAACAGTGTGTCGTGGTGTACTTAGACGACATCCTCATACACTCACCCACACTTAAAAGCACATCGTTCTGATGTTACACAGGTTCTTCAGAGACTACGTGAGAACGGCCTGTTTTGTAAACTTGAGAAATGTGAGTTCCATCAGACTCAAGTAACCTTCCTAGGTTATGTTATCAACGTTGCAGGGTTCTCCATGGATCCTGACAAGTTATCTGCAGTTCTGCAGTAGCCTCGCCCAGTTGGTTTTTGGTCTATTCAACGTTTTTCGGGGTTCGCCAATTACTATAGAAAGTTTATTAAAAACTTTTCTTCCTTGGTCAAACCTATCACAGACATGACCCGTAAAGAGAATGATCCACTCCATTGGTCACCTACTGCCATTAAGGCCTTTGATAGTCTTAAGACTGCCTTTGCTGCCGCTCCAGTTCTGGCTCATCCTAACCCTGTCCTGCCTTTCGTTCTTGAGGTCGATGCGTCTGAGACTGGAGTAGGTGCCCTCTTGTCTCAACGTCCTACGCCTGATGGTTCCTTGCATCCGTGTGGTTTCTTCTCTAAGAAATTGTCTCCAGCGGAGTGCAATTATGAAATTGGCAACAGGGAATTACTGGCCATAATTTTGGCACTCAAGGAATGAAGGCATCTTCTCGAGGGTACTAGCATGCCAGTGCTCATTCTTACTGACCACAAGAATTTAACTTATCTATCTGAAGCAAAACGTTTGTCGCCCCGACAGACCAGATGGGCACTATTTTTGTCTCGGTTTAATTATGTGGTCTCCTACCTGCCTGGTAGTAAGAATGTTACGGCTGATGCCCTCTCTCAACAATTTTCGCCTATGTCTGTACCTACTCATGTTATACCTCCTGACCATATTTTGGCTACCATACATACTAATTTGACTTCTCCCTTGAGGGAGGGGATCCTGGCTGCACAAACCAATGCACCTCCTGAGAAACCTAGTGGTAAGTGTTTTGTTCCTGAGAATCTTCTAACTAAACTTTTGCACACTTACCACTATCCTAAAGCCGCAAGTCACCCAGGCAAGAACCAAATGATTTGGTCTGTCACTCGACAATTCTGGTGGCCAGGTCTTCGTTCTGATATTGCTGCGTATGTTGCCTCCTGCTCAGTTTGTGCACAGAATAAGACTCCTCTGCATCTTCCTGTGGGTCTTCTTTAACCTATTGCTAATGGTGAGTGTCCTTGGAAACATCTTTCCATGGACTTCATTGTCAAGCTCCCTGTTTCCAATGGCAATACTGTTATCCTTATGGTGGTTGACCGTTTTTCTAAAATGTCACATTGCATTCCCTTGATGAAGCTGCCTACCGCTCAGGAGCTTGCTTCGATTTTTGCCCGGGAGGTCTTCCGTTTACATGGGTTACAAAAGGAAATAGTGTCGGACCGGGGTAGCCAGTTTGTCTCCAGATTTTGGCATTCCTTTTGTGCTCAAATGGGGATCCAGCTTTCCTTCTCCTCGGCATATCACCCTCAATCCAATGGGGCTGCGGAACGGTCTAATCAAGCTCTGGAACAGTTCCTCCGTTGCTATGTCTCAGATCACCACAGTAATTGGTCTGAACTGTTACCTTGGGCAGAGTTTGCTCGTAATAGTGCTATTAATGCTTCCTCCAAGTTATCCCCGTTCATGGCGAATTATGGGTTTCAACCATCCTTGTTGCCCGATTCATTCATGTCTCAGGGTATTCCGGCTTTGGAGGAGCATCTCCGGCAACTCCGTTCCACGTGGGTGCAGATTCAGGATTGCCTTCATCGTTCTATGCAGCGCCAAAAGTTCCAGGCTGATCGTAGGCGTCTGCCCGCACTTTGCTACCAGGTTGGTTAGAGAGTTTGGCTGTCCTCCCGCAACTTGAACCTTTGTGTGCCTTCCAATAAATTGGCTCCCCGCTATGTTGGTTCTTTTCGAATACTCCGACGGGTTAATCCTGTGGCCTATGCTCTTGACCTTCCTCCTGCTATGCGCATCTCCAATATTTTTCATGTCTCCCTCTTGAAACCATTGGTTTGTAATCGGTTTACCACTGTGTTGCCTCGTCCCCGTCCTATCTTTGTTGACAACCATGAGGAGTATGAGCTCAGCAGCATTATTGACTCTCGTATGTCCAGGGGCCGTGTGCAGCCATTTTACTCACCTCTCTTCCTGACTATGGTGCATTGTGGGGGATGCTGCTCATTTCCTACACTTCCTTTTATGGCCAGACTGGTGTGCATCATCCATGTGAGACAGGATGCAGTCTCAGAATTGTGATGTCTGTTCAGTATGCTTTGCCTTTGCGTTGTCTCAGACCTGTTTGTGAGAGTTCCTGTGTATTACCTGGCTGGCTGCCAGACGTCCTTCCTGGTTCCTGATCCCTGGCTTGTTCCTGACTCTGCTGTTTTCCTAGTTCCTGATTCCAGCTCGTCTTACTATTCGCTTTGGCTCCTGACTCGGCTCGTCTGACTACCAGCTCCGGTTTTGACTCCTGGCTTGTTATTTGACTTGTGGACTTTTTATTATTTTTTGCTATGAATAAAGGTGTGATTATTTTTTCACTTCTCGTCTCAGTCTGATTCCTGGCACCCTGACAGAAATAAATTTTGCATGCGTCGGGTTTCACTCGTATTATGAGTTGAAAGTAAAAAGTTATCGATCTCGTTCTAACCCGATGCACGCAAAAAGCCGAACTTAGATTATCGTGTGTGATAACCTATTCCCCCATTGAAGTCCATGAAGAAAAAAAAAGTTGAAAAAAATCCTAACACCCAACTTGCGCACAAACCTGATCACATATTCTCATGTGCGCTAACCATACATGAAAATATGAATATTTCACATGCCAATGTTCTGCACATAAAATAATATGTCCTATTTATTCATGAATACACATTTCTACAAATATATGATAGCATTTTGGTAACATATACATTTATACCTATATAAATAGATGATTATATATAGGTATAGATATATAAATATATATAGGAATATCTATTTAAACATACATATAACATATTCTGCTATGTGCAGAACATTGGAATGTAAAATATTTACAGTAAATACACATTATAACACTACATATATATATATATATAAATATACTGTATATATATATATATATATATATATATATATATATATATATATATATATATATATATATGTCTTTATGTGTACATATGTCTTTATGTGTTTATATGTGTATATATGTCTGTATATACATATATACCTGTACACATAAAAATACATAAATACATATGTATACATATATAGACTTATATATACACACATACATATATGTGCTTATATACATATATATTTAAAAGAAACATGCGGTTTAGTGATATTTTTTTTCTTACACCCCATACCCACCACTTTTAACCCCTAAAAACTGCCTAGTGCAGTAGTTTTTTATGAGAAAAGGTATTCAACAAGAGTAATTATTTCTCTAACTTTTGTAGATAATGCAATGTTTTTCTTGACGCTTTAGTATCTCTGATATATATTTTTTGTTATTTTCAGTCACATCTTATTGCTTTTAAAGGCCGCTTTTCAAGCAGTAAAGAACGCTTATGCAAAATATGAGTCTCCGGTTTTGCAAAAAAAAATCTTGTTATTACAAGGTGTTCTATAAGCTATACTAGTTCACCTTTGAAATAATTATTTGAATTTCCTCTAAACATGAGAGGGAGCAAAACAATCTCTGCATGGCCACTCTATTAACCTCAACTACAGATGATGGGGCCGATTTATCAATGTCTGTCCGACATGATACGCTGTAGCGTATCATGTCCGACAGACATTGTTGAATGCCGACAGCAAATGCTCTCAGCATTTACGATTGCACAAGCAGTTCACCAGGGCAGCGGTCTTTAGATAATTTAGCCCCGATGACAAATACAGTATATGTTATCTTCACTATAGTTAAAGTGATGGTAAATCCTAGCATTTCACAAACCATTGGAACAAATAAAAGGGGACTTTCAGTTTTAACCCTTTAGTGACAGGGTGAAAGTGCCTACATCGGAACACCTGTTCCGATGTAGACAAATTGAAACTACGCGATCGTGCATACGATCGCAAGATTTCAATTATTGGATTGCATCTGGGGGGCGTCCCTACAACCCTAGGAACGCCCTCCAGACCGCGATCAAGTCCTAGAAGCACAGAAGGCTTCAGGACAGCCGTTTGTTATGATGTTCTATTCCGTCATAACGGCTTTAAAGCCCAGTGTAATTATGACGGAATAGAACGTCATAACGGCGTTAAAAGGTTAAAGTATAACACACTTCATGCTGAAAGTTCCTTTATTTTTTTGAAGCGTTCGCCGCACTTTGCTCGTCTTAGCACCAGCTGGCCCACACGGCTATTTGCTAAGAGGTGGAAACGTCACCTCACAGCAAAATAAGTGTTCTGCCGTGGGCTGCTTGAGGAGCATTTTCAAAACTGTGCTCCTTGCACTTACATCTAAATACGTGGCCAAGTGGCCTTGCATCATGGGGGGGATCTAGAGTTTAATGGAGCTAGTATGTATTCAAACCTCTCTATCTCAACTCCCTTAAACACTAGAAACACAACTGTTTAAAAGGCAAGCATCTTCTCTTTCAGTGTGTGTTTGAGGAGCATCATTTTATAAAAACATTAAATAAAAAACACGCATTTTGTAAGAATGTTTTAGTTTTAATAAGGTGGGACAGCTGAAATGAAAAACAATATTTTTATGAGTGGGTTACTCACTGAAAATGTATCCACAGTAAGGCTTAAAGGTGAGCAGCATGATACAAATCCAAAAAAAAAAATTCAGCCCAGGGATTACAACATTACAAAGGGCCTAGTCCATTCAGACTATTTATGTTTTTTTTTCTGCATTATTATTGTGATGGTTGACCAGTTCTAGTAAATTTAGTCTATTTTGTGTTCTTATCTTGTGTCTTTTTGAGTAACTACTCACTACGCCCATTTAAATTGTATGTATACACATGATGTGCAGCAAATGCATATTTGAATGTGAAAGCAAGTTGTGACATCTATTTTCCAACCTGTTTCCACACTAGCAAATTAAAATATGCATTCTATATTTTTTTTAGCTCCCCTGATGGCAGTGGAAGTTTCTACTGTTATTCTGCTCATTACAAAACATACTACTGTACTACTCTGACTAAACACACTCCACCGTTCCTTTAGCTTTAAAGGCGCAGCGCAGTGTAATGACGTCAGACGTATGTCTCACAAGCTGAGGGTGGAGCTTCGTACTGTCTCCGTGTTTACCTTAGCAACCATGGTGGAGACGGATGCGGAGAGTGTGAGGACAGAGAGAACCGAGTCCCAAGCCGGTGACGAGCCGTTACCGCATCTATCTGACTTTAGCATAGAACAGCTGCAAACACTGAACAAGGACCTCAGGTGAGACGCTTTCTGCATGCGGTCGGACTCGCTGAACTGTCTGGTTATTACCACGGCAACACAATGCTGATTGTTGATTGGATCAACAGAGTCACATGAAACACTAGGCTTTTATTGCTATGATTCTTTAGGACTGTATTTTTATGTTTGTATATATATATATATTTTGGTCTTGAATATCATAATACAGGGGGAAATGTTTAGTTTCCATTTCGTTTATATATTCAAATTCATAAAGATGTTTTGCATGTAATCAACTGAGATACAGTCAGTGTATATAAGACAGATGGATACTTCTGTTGCTTCATATTATGTATACAATAGTATATATGGTACATATAGGAAGAACTTACTTGGTTAGGAAAGCAACATTGCAAAGCCAAACCTTGCATAACTGCCACTCCTCTTTCCAAGACAGAGTTTTAGGTGGACATTTACAGGAATCGGGCTCTAGTTTTCTAGACATTCCCAAATATGTGCCAACAGTACACTGCTAGTATTACTTTTGCACTTTTCCTTCTCTTAAAGGGACACTGTAACCAAAATTTTTCTTTTGTGATTCAGATTGAGCATGACATTTTAAGCAACTTTCTAATTTACTCCTATTATCAAATTTTCTTCATTCTCTTGGTATCTTTATTTGAAATGCAAGAATGTAAGTTTAGATGCCGGCCCATTTTTGTGAACAACCTGAGTTGTCTTTGCTGATTGGTGGATAAATTCATCCACCAATAAAAAAGTGCTGTCCAGAGTACTGAAACCAAAAAAAAGCTTAGATGCCTTCTTTTTCAAATAAAGATAGCAAGAGAACGAAGAAAAATTGATAATAGGAGTAAATTAGAAAGTTGCTTAAAATTGCATGTTCTTTCTGAATTGCAAAAGAAAAATGTTGGGTTCAGTGTCCCTTTAAGTACCAGTGTGAGTAAGATGATGTGGAACATTAGTAAATATTGTTACACTTTGTATGCATTTTATGTGAATCTGACACCCGGACAAAAAATATATAGCTAAAAAATGCCTAAAACCTGGGGGGGTGGGAGGGGTGGAGGGGGTAGCAGAATTCTGAGTGCCTAGGGCAGCACAAAACCTAAATACGCCACTGCGTTAACCTGAAAACAAATCAAACAAGCTTATGGACTGACGTAGCCTGTAAATAGAATTTAAATGCCCTAACCACATCCAGATAATGTAGTAATCTCTCCTTTGAGGATTTTGGATTAGGACACAAAGAGGGTACCACAATTTCCTGGTTAATATTCTCTGAAGAAACCACCTTAGGTAGAACTAGACAAAGTTCATAAAACTGCTTTGACCTGATGAAAAACCAAATATGGTAGATCAGATACTCTCCTAGCCGAGGAAATAGCTAACAAAAAGAAAACCTTCCAAGATAACAATGGAATATCCAATGTATGCATAGATTCTAAGGGCGGAGACTGCAGAACTCTGAGAACCAGATTCAAAATCAATGGAGGAGAAATAGAATTGATAACAGGTATGATTATAACCAAGGCCTGAATAAATGCCTGAATATCTGTAAGATGAGCAAGTTTCCTCTGCAATAAAACAAAAAGTGCTGAAAACCCAGGCTATCCTGATAACATTGCAGGATTTGAGGAATCCTATCAGAATGCCATGTATATAATGGATCTGAACACCAAGAAAAATACACTGTCTATACGTTGTGGTAAATTTGACTAGAGTCAGAAAAACCTTTTTGAGAAAGAACTAAGCGTTCAATCTCTAAGCAGTCGAACTGAGAGACTGAAGTTTTTGATAAAAGAAAGGACCTTGAGATAATAGATGTGGATGTTGAGTTAGACACCACGGATGAGTGCTGGACATATGAAACAGATCTGCAAACCACGTTCTGCGAGGCCAAGCAGGAGCTATTAAGATTGCAGGAATTTGTGCTGCTTGATCAGAGCAATCACCCTCGGTAGAAGCACAATTGGTGGAAACAGATAAACTAGATGATAAGACTAAGGAACTGCTAGTGCATTTATCAATTCCATCTGAGGGTACCTCGACCCATATCTGGGATGCTTGTGGTTAAGATGAGACACCATCAGGTCGGTCTCCGGGAGACCCTAAGCAATGAACCAACTGATCAAAAATATTTTGATTGAGGGACCATTTACCTGAGTGTAAAGTCGGGGGCCAAAGGGAGAATAGAAGAAACCCTCAGGAACTTGTTTAACGTTTTCAGATACAGCCTAAACATTCACTCCTTCTTTGGGACAATGAACAGATTCTCCCTTGTTCTTATATAGGAACAGAAACAATTATTCCCATGTCCTCTAGATCTTGTAAACACTGAAGAAATGCCACACGTTTTTCTGGTCTCCTTGAGACATGAGACACAATAAACCTCTCTCGAGGAGGTCTCAACCGAAAACTTATCCTGGTTCGTCTAGCTTATGTAGAGTTGGCTCCATTCACCTTAAGAATGTTTTCCCAAAGTTCCAGATTAACTTCTGGAACAGGAAAAAGTTTTTTTAAATGTAGGAGAAGCACTAAATAAACAGAACCCCAGGCTTGTCCTATTCCATAGAAATTATTTCTGTAACCAGGACAGGGACTGGAAAGATCTCCACAAACTTAAATTTGGGTTTGAAGATAATATCCAATTGCTTTAAAGTTTTATCCTCCACAGGCTTAGGGTCTTGAACCCTTAAAGACCTCAAATCTTCCTTAAGTAAGGAACGTAAGTGCTCTATCTTAAAATGAAAGGTAGACTCCTCCTCCTATTCCTGATACGAACCTGAGGATAATTCCTCAGGAGACAGTTCACCCTCAGAAAAAGAAGAAGAATCCAGAGAATCCGATATCTGAACTGGCCTGGGAGGCACAGAGACAGTAGTTACATCCCCTCTAGTAGAGGAACTAGAAGAAAATATATTTACGTCTACGCTTACTTGATCTCAGAAATAGCAGACTTTAAGTGATTCTTAAAATCTGGGCCAAAATCAGTAACACCACCCTGAGTAGCAAACACTGGCGGGGCAAACTGGGGAAACGGTGATAGATGTAGACATTTGAGACTATAAAACAGAATTTAAGCAAGTAATACAAAGCTGAGCGAGAGGACAGACAGTAAACAATTTGCAAAACATTAATTTATTTGTAGGGAACACAAAATCTGTGGATCTACCCACTAATGGGTCTTACCCAGCAGAGATAGTTCCAGTCTGCTCCATTGAAAAATCTTGCAAAAGTGTAGAAGTACAAATATAAGCACCTCAGTAAGAAAGTACACCTGTTAATGTGAACCCTACACCTCTTCAAATGCTATTTTACCTGCTCAAGAGAAGTGTGTACTTGCCGTAAAGGAATATGTATGTTTTTGTTTTTCTCACAAAAAAATTTGTGTTCATTATAAACCTGTAAACTCTTAACCCATTATTCCTGCAATTTAATGGGACAGTCTAGTCCAAAAAACTTTCATGTTTCAAATAGGGCATGTAATTTTAAACAACTTTTCAATTTACTTTTATCACCAGTTTTGCTATGTTCTCTTGGTATTCTTAGTTGAAAGCTAAACCTAGGAAGGCTCATGATAATTTCTAAGCCCTTGTCAAATGCTTTTTTATTTGCTTTTCACAACAGTGGAGAGCTAGTTCATGTAAACCATATAGATAACATTGTGATCACGCTCGTGGATTGTGGCCGAAATTTAACTAATTGGCTAAAATAAGTCAATAGTTAATAAATAAAATGTCATGTGATCAGGGGGCTGTCAGAATATGCTTAGATATAAGGTAATCACAGATGTAAAAAGTATATTAATAAAACCATGTTGGTTATGCAAAACTGGGGAATGGGTAATAAAGGGATTATCTATCTTTTAAAACAACAAAAATTCTGGTGTTGACCGTCCCTTTAAGCCGCACTGAAAAGTTTAATCAAATAGTTTTTAATAGCACCTTCTTGTGAAACTGCTGAGGACAGTGCTGCCAATCGCATTACTTATGTATCAGCAATGGATTGTCTGCATTTGTTCACACAGCCAATGTAGAGGCTGTAAGAGTGTAGTTTATTATGTCTAATGAACTTTTAAAAGAAAATGAATTCTCCTAGTTTTCATTATTTTAAAATTATTTTTTATTTCCCTCATTTTAATGATTGCGATTTTTATGTAATGATTCGAAATCAGGACAGCAACATAAATTACTCTTGTGTGTAGCACTATAGTAACTCATCTCCTCTGATCTCATTGTTTGTATTACATTTTTCAGCGATGCAGTTTCCGTACTCAAAGCAGAGACCGAGATGTTTGATAAATTCTATAAGAGGCTTGATCCAAAAGACCTCACCCCTGCACCAGCCTCAGAAATGGCTGCTTCCCCCGTGGATTTCAACCAGGTATAAATGTCAGGTATTCTTAGTAATGTACTGGAAACTGCGTTGTGCTTATGAATTCATTGGGGTAAAATGTTTACTGAAACTGGTTAAAAAAGTAGAGCATGCGGTTTTAGGAGACTTTTTCTATTTACTAATCCAGAAAAAAAAAGTCACATAAAAAGGTCATATTTTATTCAAATTATATTATTCAAAAAATCAAAGAAACAATTAAGCAATTTTGTTACATGTATTAACTGACAATGCATGACTTTTTACATACTAACAACATCATTTATAGATGAGGGCATTACACAAGTATAAAAAAAGAGAAGATTTATTCAGTTTCTTAAGCAAAGCTTGAAGATACCTTACATATTATTGTGCCATTCCATGTATATTCATTGTTTTTAGTGTTGATGATTAAGACGAATATTCCCATCTATGCCACAAAGAAACTCTGCCACAGTTTTGTGGCCTTGCTATCGAGCAACACATGTTCGGCAGGCGTTCATGTACCTCCACATAGCATCAATGCACTCTCCTTTCAAGTGGGTTTCCAGTAGTATCATGTTGTACAGTGGTGCTCACTGTCTCTTCTTCATGATGAAATCATTCAATGACACAACAAATTAAAGGGTGATAGTGATTAACAAGGTTAAATAACTTATTTTGGGGTACCCTCCAATCCTTCGGCATCTGTGACACAGCTCTCTCGTGGTTCTCTTCCTATCTGACTAACCGTACATTTAGTGTAGCCTTCTCCGGAGCATCCTCTGCCCTGTTACCACTTTCTGTTGGGGTACCTCAAGGCTCTGTCTTAGGTCCCCTTCTCTTTTCAATCTACACGTCGTCACTAGGTTCCTTAATAAAGTCCCATGGGTTTCAATACCATTTGTATGCCGATGACACCCAAATCTACCTCTCTGCACCAGACCTACCTCCTTCCTTACTAACCCGTGTCACTAACTGTCTTTCTCACATCTCATCTTGGATGTCCTCTCACTACCTTAAGCTAAATCTCTCCAAAACTGAACTCCTTGTTTTTCCCCCTTCTTCCAATGTCTCCACCCCCAAAATTTCTATAACTGTTGATAATTCCATCATTACCCATACCCCGCACGCCCGATGTCTTGGGGTCACACTTGACTCAGATCTTTCCTTCACTCCTCACATTCAGTCCTTGGCTAAAGCCTGCCGCTTCCACCTTAAAAACATTGCTAAAATTAGACATTTCCTTACACAAGATACAACCAAGATTTTAATCCACTCTCTCATCCTTTCCCGCCTCGACTACTGCAATTCCGTCCTCTCTGGTCTACCTAGCTGCCGCATAGCTCCGTTACAATCCATTATGAATGCCTCTGCCAGGCTCATCTTCCTTACTCGTCGCTCTTCATCTGCTGCATCTCTCTGCCAATCCCTTCACTGGCTTCCTCTTGCCTCTAGGATTAAACATAAAATCCTCACCCTGACATATAAAGCTCTCAACTGCATCTCCTCCTCTCCTCCTCTATTGTTACTTCCTCACATTCACGTTTACAGGACTTCTCCAGACTGGCCCCCATCTTGTGGAATTCCCTGCCTGGCTCCATAAGACTCTCAACTAGTTTTAACAGCTTCAAGCACTCCCTAAAAACTCTACTATTCAGGGATGCATACAACCAACACTAACCTTTCCTAACGCCATTGCTTTCCCCTTGAACCCCTTAGATTTTAAGCCTATGGGCCCAGTTGTTTACAGATCGCTTCATAAGAGCCGATTACAACAGTGAAACTTTCTGCAGGGCCCTCTACCCACTTGACCCCTACAAAAACTATCCTGTACACCGACTATGTTTACAGCGCTGTGGAATCTGTTGGCGCTCTACAAATACCTGATAATAATAATAATAATAATAATTATACCACCCTTCACAGATGTTCTTGGCATTAGTACTGTTCATGGTGGCATCATGTATATTCCATAGGTGAGGGGCGAACATAGGTGGTACATGATGCACTCTCAAAGTCATCAGGGCTAAATTAGATATGAATTAGTTGAAATATGCCACTAATATAAGTATGATAAAAATACATGAGCAAATTCGCAGCTTCAGGTGGATCTTGTGGAATAACAGTTTTGGGGTATCTCATACCTTCATCAAGGTCTTCAAGGGGTTAAATAGCATCAGTCATGCCACAAAACAATCTAAACTCAGGATTAAAGGTACATGAAACCCACATTTTTCTTTCAGGATTTAGAAAGAGAATGCAATTTTAAACAACCTTCCAATGTACTTCTATTATCGACTTTGATTCATTCTCTTGATATCCTTTGTTGGAAAGCATATCTAAATAGGCTCAGTAGCTGCTGATTGGTGGCTGCACATAGATACCTTGTGTGATTGGCTCACCCATGTGCATTGCTATTTCTTCAACAAAGGATATCTGAAGAATGAAGAACATTAAATAATCCTATTATATAAAAGGCCGAGTGTGTTTGTCCGAAGCTGTCATGCGCAGTAGAGACAGCACGAGGACAAACACACCTGGCCTTACCTGTCATGCTGTGGGCGACGGAGGGCGTGGTCGGGCACGGTCAGTGCGCGAGAGAGGGGAGAGAAATAGAAAGAGAGGGGGACAGACAAAAAGAGATAGGAATGAGCAGAAGAGAGGGGGAGAGAGAGCAAAATAGAGGGGAAAGAGCAAAAGAGAGGGAAGAGAGAGAAAAAGACGGGGAAGAGAGAGCAAAAGAGAGGGGGGGAGAGAGAGAAAAAGAGAGGGGGAGAGAGAGAAAAAGAGAGGGGGAGACTGAGAAAAAGAGAGAGAGCAAAAGAGAGGGGAGAGAGGCAGAGCAAAAGAGAGGGGGGAGAGAGAGAGCAACAGAGAGGGATAGAGAGAAAGAGCAAAAGAGAGGGATGGAGAGAGAGCAAACAAAAAGGAGAGAGAGACAGAGCAAAAGAGAGGGGGAGATAGAGAGCGCAAAAGAGGGGGAGAGAGCGCAAAAGAGGGGGGGAGAGCGCAAAAGAGAGGGGAAGAGAGAGAGCGCAAAAGAGATGGGGAAAGAATGCAAAAGAGAGGGGAAGAGAGAGCGCGCAAAAGAGAGAGAGTGCAAAATAGAGGGGGAGAGAGAGAGAGTGCAAAATAGAGGGGGAGAGAGAGAGTGCAAAATAGAGGGGGATAGAGGGAGCACAAAAGAGAGGGGGGGAGTGAGAGCAAAAGAGAGGGGGGGAGTGAGAGCAAAAGAGAGGGGGAGAGAGAGAGCAAAAGAGAGGGGGAGAGAGCACAAAAGAGAGGGGGAGAGAGCACAAAAGAGAGGGGAGAGAACTAAAGAGAGGGGGGAGAGAGAGAGCGCAAAAGAGAGGGGGAGAGAGCGCAAAAGAGAGGGGGAGAGAGCGCCAAAGAGAGGGGGAGAGAGAGCAAGGGGTGGGACCACTGAACTGCAAAAAATGGCCCGTGTGAACGAGCTTTAGGACTAGTAGAAGTATATTGGAATGTTGTTTCAAATTGTATTCTCAATCTGAATCATGAAATAAAAATTTGGGGTTTTTATGTCCCTTTAATTGTTTCTTTAATTTATTTGAATGTTTGAAAATTGCTTAAAGGGACATGAAACCCACAAATTTTCTTCCATGATTCAGATAGAGAATACAATTTGAAACAACTTTCCAATTTACTTCTATTATTTAATTTGCTTCCTTCTCTTGTTATTATTTGCTGTTTATCTAGGCAAGTTCATGAGCAGCAGAGAACCTAGGTTCTAGCTGTTGATTGGTGGCTGCATATATATATTGAATGTGATTGGCTCACCCATGTGTTCAGTTAGAAACTAGTAGTGCATTGCTGCTCCTTCAACAAATGATACCAAGAGAATGAAACAGATTAGATAATAAAAGTAAATTAGAAAGTTGTTTAAAATTGTATTCTCAATCTGAATCATGTACCTTTAATTGTTTAATTTATTTTGATAAAATATGACCTTTTTATGTCTTTATTTTAATTACTTTTTTTCCCAGCCAAAGTTGTGACTTTTTTTTCCCTGTGACTTTATTTCTGTTCACCCTATTTACTTCTATTAGCAAATGTACCTTGTTCTTTTGGTATTCTTTGTTGAAAAGCACACCTAGGTAGGTTCAGGAACAGCTGGTGGCTACACACATAAATAAATTTTGTTATTGGCTCCCAGTAGTGCAGTGCTACACTAAAGTTGACTTTACCTTTATAAATAACACCTTTGCAAGCAATAGTGCAATTGTATTATTGTACTATTGCTTCCATATAACTATCTGATTATGCTCATTGCACATGAAATACTGTTTTTGCACTTTTATGTCCATTTAAGACAGTATTTCCCAAACCCTGTCCTCAGCACCCTTAAAGGGACAGTATACATCAATTGTTATATAACTGCATGTAATAGACACTACTATATTGAATAATATGCACACATATTGATATAAAAATCCAGTATCATTTATATTATATTGTTCTATTCAGAAAACAATAAAAATTATTGTTAAAAAAAAAATACAGTATAAAACTTTTAAAAACGTACTTAGACGCTCCCAATTTAGCACTGTTAATTATGTTAGGCTGGGAAACCCACTGAAATGGGATGAGAAAGCAGGAAAAGCAGTTAATCTATAAAACATTTATGGGGGGAAAATCTAGTGTACAATGTCCCTTTAACAGGCCAGATAATCATTATATCTTAACTAGAGCACAGGTGAAATAATCAGCTGATGGTTAATTGGCCTGTTAAGAGATTTAACATTTTTTGTTATTTATTTTAACGAGAGAAGAATAGGAACCCAGTCCTTTACACCAATTTGTTTGGATTGGCTGTTGCTTGTAGAAGTCAAATATTTTAAAAAAACTCATTTGTTGCAGTGTTCTCTCCAAGATCTATTTAGGTCCAGATTATGAGTGGTGCGCTAACAGTTACGCGCAAGTGAAAAGGGGTTTATTGCAGGTGTTTGCACACTTTGGGTTTAGTGCTCGTTGAAAGTAAACTTGTGAGTGCAATTGCGATACAATCTAGAATGATTACCGCGTCCTCAGAGCTCTGGTTAACTGTTTCGTAAAACAAAAAAGTGTCACAAAACACATCAAAAATGCATTAAAAAGTACAGTTACGCTCATAATAACACTATTTAAAGGGATATTGTAGTCATAAATCGAATGCCAATCACACAGGAGTATACATATAAATGTATTTTTTTCTAATATGCATTCTGTATTAAATAAGTGCCGTTTTGAAAATATCCATTTTTTTAAATAATTAACTTTTCCAAACCCACTCCTATGTCAGCCGTTACTGATTCCCAATCCGTGCTGACAACTGCAGTTGTAAGATTGCGACATTTGGACGCATTGCGCATGCGCGAGTTGGCGCAACGTTACAGGATACGTCACCATCTTATGTTAAATAAGACAAGGACAATCGATACTGCAGCAGTAGAGTTAGTTGCACAGAAAACGTAAGTACTTCTCTTATGAGCGCTTTGAGAATCGCCCTAGAATAAACGAGCAAACGATACTTATTTTGCAACATTAGGCAATACTTTTATTTGGCGATATTATAATTTGCAGTATCTTACATAAAATACAATCTCCCTTGAAATAAACAGGCAAAATTCCAAAATTCTTAAAACGAAATAAATTAATTATAATCCCAAAACAATAAAGATAGTAAAATAAGATATGTATGTATATAATTAATACATATTTCTCAAATTCACAATACTTTTATTCAATAAATATATAAAACTCATAATATAAATAATTAATCTTATACTTATTACGATATACTAAAAATATATATGAAATAATAGAGATGATCACGATTGTATCTATAGTATTTAGATATATATTTTTAGTTTTAATTGTATTTACAATTTGAAACAAACTTTATTTTTGCCTTGAATACCGATCGAATAGATGGATAATTAAAATGCGCATGCTTTTTTTTTTTCTGGTCCGCTATGATCTCGGCTTGATTGCCGCAATATGCGCATGCGATAGGAAGTATATGGTATTGCGCATGCGTTTAATGGAGATAAGTTATTTAAATTAGATGCAAAAACCAGTGATACGATTGGCGGTTTGGTTATCCATTAGACGGCCCACATTTGTGGGCTGGATGACGTGATGTCATCGTAATAAAATAAAATATAATTTTATGGAAAAAGAGGGCTTCGTTTTAAACATTGAGAAGGTAAATTACATTGCTATTATACTTTATAAGCAAAACGTTTGTTGAACTTAACATTAGAAAATAAAAAGTTAGTAATCCTTTAATAAAAATTATTAATAAAAAAAATACTGCACAAAAAAAGTTATAGGGGCTCAAAGATAGGTCTCAGGAGGGGGCGCGATACGATTGGCTACAGTCTGAATCGTCAGTGAAGACAGAAATAGAGTATCCATTACGAGCGGAGGAACGGCGCAATATATAAAAACATGAAAGGGTAATTATTAAAAAAATTAAGCTTTTACAATGCATTTCGTGAATGAAAGTGCCCATCTCTTACTTTATGATTACAACTATTGTTACTATAAACATAGAAGTTTACCATCACTTTAAATATGAATATAGCATAAATATGATTTTACATGTTTTCATCTAATTAACTGCAAAGGGCTCCAATACACTTATGTATATGGCAGCAGTTTTTCTCTTCTGGTTTCTAATTATATTTATACATATGTATTTATGTGTTTATATGTGTATATATGTCTGTAAATACATATATGCACATATAAATACATATATGTACACACCTATAGATCTGGCCCATAATGTTTACTCTAGAGATTACTGTTTTTACATTCATGCCACAGATATTTCTCTCATATTTTTACATTGCAGATGCGCAGCCGGCGCAGATCTAGGTCTCGTAGCTTGATGCCAGAGCGTTTACTGAGACTGACTGCAGAGCAGAAATGTGAGCTGGTACAGAAAGAGTTGGAGGAGATGAAGGCAGAAGCACAGAGGGATCAGGACAACACCGAGAGGATCATGCAAAACTACAAGGTGATCACAGAGTGCTTCAAAGTTCAGTCCCTCATAGTTCAACAAAATATTTACATAGTAAAATAGTAGATGAGGTTGAAAAAAAGACAGAAGTCGATCATGTTCAACCTGTACAAATCTTATTATTTACAATAAAAGCTCCAGTTAAACTCAAATTATTCCCATTAAAAGGTGACTCATTTAACACAAGCAATCATATCCCCGAAATCTGTTTATAGCCAGAAATGTATCTAAACCATTTTAAATGTATCTAAGGCATTGGCATTTACTACCTCCTTTGGTAGTGAGTTCCACAATTTGATTGCTTTTGCAGTGAAAAAACGTTTCCGTTGCAGAAGATTAAATCTCCATTCCTCCAGCCTTAAAGGGACAGTCAAGTCCAAAAAAAACTTTCATGTTTCAAATAGGGCATGTAATTTTAAACAACTTTCCAATTTACTTTTATCACCAATTTTGCTTTGTTCTCTTGGTATTCTTAGTTGAAAGCTAAACCTAGGAGGTTCATATCTAAATGCATTTTGATAGTTTTTCACCACTAGAGGGCATTAGTTCACGTGTTTCATATAGCTAACATTGAGCTCATGCACGTGAATTTACCATGGAGACAGCTCTGATTGGCTAAAATGCACGTCTGTCAAAAGAACTGAAATAAGGGGGCAGTCTGCTGAGGCTTAGATACAAGGTAATTACAGAGGTAAAACGTGTATAATTATAACTGTGTTGGTTATGCAAAACTGGGGAATTGGTAATTAAGGGATTATCTATCTTTTAAAACAACAAAAATTCTGGTGTTGGCTGTCCCTTTAAATTGGGACCTCTTGTCACAAACAATTTTCTTGGAATAAACAGAGCTTCTGCCATCTCTGTATATGGGTCTTAAATATATTTATATATAGTAATCATGTCACCTCTCAAGCACCTTTTTCTAGAGAAAACAGAGCCAGTTTGGCTAGCCTCTCCTTATAGGTTAAATTCTCCATTCCCCTTATTAGCTTTGTGGCCCTTCTCTTGGTCTGCAATGTCTTACAATTGCTTCATTTTATTATGCAAACCAATAACCTGCAAACAAACACATATTAGCCACTTGTGTTTCTTCAAAATAAAATAAAACAGCTGACAATTAGTGACTTGACAATAGGGAACTTTTTTAACAGGACTTTTCCTTCTATTCCCACTATTGCAATGAAGATCATTAATAACCTGACGATTACACTAACCAAGACTGAACTCTAATAAACTGGTCACATTTAAAGTGATAGAAAGATCAAAATTGAAATGTGTGAGAACGTGTGTGAGAGTGTGTGTATCTGTGTGTGACAGAGTGTCTGTGTGTTTGTTTGTGGTGTGTGTGTAAAAGTGCATACCTGTGAGTGAATGTATATATCTGTGAGTGTGTTTTATCTGTGTGTGTGTGTGTGTGTGTGATAGTGTGTATCTGTTTGTGTGAGAGAGTGTGTATATCTTTGTGTCAGAGTGTAATAAAGTATTTCTGACTTGAGTGTACATTTGTGAGTTTGTGTTAGAGAGTGTATATTTGTGTGTCAGTGTGAGTGAGAGAGTGTATGCATATAAGTGTATGTGAGTGTATCTGTGTGTGAGTGTATTTTTGTGGGTGTGTGTGTGTGAGTGAGTATATCTGTATGTGTGTTAGAATGTGTATCTATGTGTGAGTATGTATCTGTGTATGTAAGAGAGAATGTATGTGTGTGTGTGTGTGTGTGTGTGTGAGAGAGAGTGTACATCTATGAGAGAGTATATCTGTGTGTGCAGATATACTCTCTGTGTGTGACTGTGTATCTATGTGAGTGTGTGTGAGAGAGAGCGAGTGTAACTGAGAGTATGTGTGTGTGATAAAGAGTGTATCTGTATGTAAGAGAATGTATATGTGTGTCAGAGAGAGTGTATCTGTGTGTGTGAGAGAGAGAGAGTGAGTGTTCATCTGAGTTTGTGTTTGTGTGTGCATGAGATAGAGTATCTGTGTGTGTGTGTGAGAGAGAATGTATATCTGTGAGTGTGTGTGTTTGAGAGAGAGTATCCATGTGTGTGTTTAAGAGAGAGAAAGAATGTATATGTGTGTGAGAGAGAATCTGTATGTGTGTGTGTGTGTGTGTGTGAGAGAATCTGTATGTGTGTGTGAGAGAGAGAATCTGTGTGTTTGAGTGTGTATCTGTGAGTGTGTGTGATAGAGAGTGTGTGTGTTTGTTTGTGAGTGTGTATTTGTGTGTGTGAGATAGAGTATGTATCTGTCTCTGTGAAAGAGAGTGTGTGTGTGTGTATCTGTTTGTATGTGAGACAGTAGCGGACATACCCAATAGAGGGACCTGGTGCAAACATTTTTTGGAGCCCCCAAAGATAAATCAGTAGTAAGTTATAACAAAAATATACATGTTGCTCTGTATAATGATTTGGAGGATGGATGAATTCACTGACAGACCTGCAGCCTGCACTAATAAAAGGCTCTCCCGCATTAGGATGGTACACATTCTGCACAAACCTATGTATAGACTGGCTGCTATACCCCCCCCCCCCCCCAGCACTTGGGCCCTGGTGCAACTGCACCTGCTGCACTAATGGTAGTTCCGCCCCTGATGTGAGAGTGTGTATCTGTGTGTGTGCGAGAGTGTTTCTGTATGTGAGAGTGTGTATCTGTGTGTATGTGTGCAAGAGTGTATCTGTATGTGAGAGTGTGTATCTGTGTGTGTGTGTGCGAGAGTGTATCTGTATGTGAGAGTGTGTATCTGTGTTTATATGTGCAAGAGTGTATCTGTATGTGAGAGTGTGTATCTGTGTGTATATGTGCAAGAGTGTATCTGTATGTGAGAGTGTGTATCTGTGTTTGTGTGTGCGAGAGTGTATCTGTATGTGAGAGTGTGTATCTGTGTGTATATGTGCGAGAGTGTATCTGTGTGTGTGTGTGCAAGAGTGTATCTGTATGTGAGAGTGTGTATCTGTATGTGAGAGTGTGTATCTGTGTGTGTGCGAGAGTGTATCTGTATGTGAAAGTGTGTATCTATGTGTGTGCGAGAGTGTATCTGTATGTGAGAGTGTGTATCTGTGTGTGTGTGCGAGAGTGTATCTGTATGTGAGAGTGTGTATCTGTGTGTATGTGTGCGAGAGTGTATCTGTATGTGAGAGTGTGTATCTGTGTTTATATGTGCAAGAGTGTATCTGTATGTGAGAGTGTGTATCTGTGTGTATATGTGCAAGAGTGTATCTGTATGTGAGAGTGTGTATCTGTGTTTGTGTGTGAGAGTGTGTATATGTGCGAGAGTGTATCTGTATGTGAGAGTGTATCTGTGTGTGTGTGTGTGTGCAAGAGTGTATCTGTATGTAAGAGTGTATCTGTATGTGAGAGTGTATCTGTGTGTGTGTGTGTGTGTGTGTGTGCAAGAGTGTATCTGTATGTAAGAGTGTATCTGTATGTGAGAGTGTGTATCTGTGTGTGTGTGTGTGTGTGTGTGTGCGAGAGTGTATCTGTATGTGAGAGTGTGTGTATATGTGCGAGAGTGTATCTGTGTGTGTGTGTGTGCAAGAGTGTATCTGTATGTAAGAGTGTATCTGTATGTGAGAGTGTGTATGTGTGTGTGTGTGTGTGTGCGAGAGTGTATCTGTATGTGAGAGTGTGTATCTGTGTGTGTGCGAGAGTGTATCTGTATGTGAGAGTGTGTATCTGTGTGTGTGTGTGCGAGAGTGTATCTGTATGTGAGAGTGTGTATCTGTGTATGTGTGCGAGAGTGTATCTGTATGTGAGAGTGTGTATCTGTGTGTATGTGTGCGAGAGTGTATCTGTATGTGAGAGTGTGTAGCTGTGTGTGCGAGAATGTATCTGTATGTGAGAGTGTGTGTGTATGTGTGCGAGAGTGTATCTGTATGTGAGAGTGTGAATCTGTGTGTGCGAGAATGTATCTGTATATGAGAGTGTGTATCTGTGTGTGTGTGTGTGTATGTGTGTGTGTGTGTGCGAGAATGTATCTGTATGTGAGAGTGTGTATCTGTGTGTGTGTGTGTGTGTGCGAGAATGTATCTGTATGTGAGAGTGTGTATCTGTGTGTGTATCTGTGTGTGTGTGTGTGTGAGAATGTATCTGTATATGAGAGTGTGTATCTTTGTGTGTGTGAAAGAAAGAGAGTGCATTACTACTTTTACAATATTGTCAAGTTTGACTAGAGACAAGAATCGTGTGCACACTTTTTAGTTACTAGGACAAACATTGCGCAGGTCAAAATCTTTGCCCACACTTCTCAAAACAATTAGAGGGAATATATTAACAGTGAGTGCTTCGTGCACTAGCATTCAAACACCACACCTTTTCAGAGAGTCAGGAGCAGCTTTTAGAACACAATTATATATATATATATACATATACATATATATATATATATATATATATATATATATATATATACTGTATATGTGTGTGTGTATATATATATACACACACACACTTTAAAAAAATAATAATATATTTTCAGTTTTACACTGATATATTTTTCATTGTAACATTCTTAAAGTCTGAAATTTACCGTCACTTTAATCATAGACTACTATAAAAAACAAACCTATCCTTTAGACAACCTGTGTACTGACACTTGAATCCTTTGGATTCACACGTGCATGGTGGAATATTTTGTTGGTCAATATTCAGTTAGTTAAGTTCAGTATCTGTCTACATTGGGGTAAGTTTCCTGTACTTGCTGAAATATATATTATGGGACAAGTTGAGCACTTGAAATATCTGTACTCTTCATTGATCACTATATGACATTAATATGGCATTCCAATCAAACCTGAAGTACACATCAGTGCATTGTAATTATAAAAAGAAGCATTTTTACCATATACATTATTTAGCAAAGATGCCTCTAATAAAATATATCACTGTTTTCAGTGAGAGCTTTAACTGTGCATATGCACATGAAGCATATCTAGTCATGCTCTATTCACCAGCATTTTAAGCAGTCTGTCTGATCAGAGAGCTGACCGTGCCTTGTATTTTGTTAGTTATGATAGAAGTCCCTGTTTAAAGTGCTGGTTCATGAAGCATTTTTACTTAAAACACTGAAAGGTTTTACTAAAAGCATTTTTTCTAATACTTAGTGCAAACATATTTCTGTTCAGAAATTAAATGTACTGATATGCAGGCCCGGACTGAGTATAGGGCATTGTATGTATTGGGTACTTGTAAAGCGCGACTGATGGCTGTCACATGGTACGTGTATGCATTTGTGAATGGCTGATGGCTGTCACATGGTACAGGGGGAGTGGAAAAAGACATAACTTTTAAAAATTGTCAAAAAAAATCTACTACTCAGTTGAAGTTCAGACTAAGTGCTATTGCATTTTCTTGTTATCTTGCATTTGTTGATTATGTAAATCTACTGTGTTGACTGGTCCTTTAAGGGTCTCAAGGCGCTGCTCATTTTATCGACCTCGGAAGGCTGAGCGACTTTGCCGGGGATCAAACCTGCAACCCTCGGATTGCTACAGAGCTCAGTCACAGTGCATTAGCATGCTGAGCTATCTGTCCGGACTTCAGGGCACTTGCTAGTCGTGGGCCAGGGCTTGTTGCCTTAGCCCACCCTGTCTCCGGCATTATTATGTGTGTATGATGCAAGACCAGCCCTGCCCTGACTCTTACTGCCTTGCTGCGTCTGTGAGCCAGGTCAGGGTTGGTTTAGCCCCGCTCAGGTGCCTGTTATTTTGAATTATTGTGACTACACAGTTTAATGAACAATAAGCAGTTATTGGTGATTTAAATGTGAACTTTTGTAATTTCTGCTTTTTACATTTCACTTTTTTACTATTTGATAACAACCAATTAACAAAATACAGTGACAGAAGGATGTTGCAAACCTGAAATGATTTTGTAAAACAAACTAGTGTGTCAGTTTTGGGGTATGATTAAATAAAAAAAGGGGGTGGTAGTGGACTGCTCGTCCTTAAAATGCCCAGGCCTATGTTCGGTCCCAGTCTGTCCTTGCTTAAATGCATTTTAGGTTTGGCTAAAATGTCCCTTTAAAGCAAACAGGAAAGTGAGTATCATAATTGAGGCAAAACATGGTCTGATGGTGTATTTCTTGTATGGATATAATGCAAACAGAAAGAATATACCACATCTGACATGTTGCTAATGCTATCATTGCTATCTGTTAATCCACCCTCAAGTAAATGATAGAGAAATTGTTTTAGCATTGATTTGTGTCCTTTAAACAACATTTGTACTAACACTTAAATCCTTTGGATTCTCATTTACATGATGAAGAAATGTTATCATACTTCATCCTTTTTAAATCCTTGGTATGTTAAAGAGCATATATAAGTAGGCATAGGATGTTGCACATATCTTGAGTACTATTTTGCAGCAGTGTTTTAACAATGTTATACATTGTTACAAATATTGCAAGCACTGATGCCATACAATGCATGCCCCCAAGTCTACCTAGGTATGCTCTTCAGCAAAGAAAACAAAGTCAATTTTATAATATAATAATAGAAGTGAATTGTAAAGTGCTCTGCCTGAATAATCTGAATTTTATTTTGTCTATCATGTTTCTTTAAGGGTGTTTTTGCTTGACTGTAGGTTAAATGACAAAGGGAACTAATCATACTATTTTACCTGTCCTCTGATCGTTTAATCCTGCTGCTATTGAAGAAATGCTAATATATTAAATAATTCAGTGCTAATGCAAGTATTCCAGTATTTTTGTATTCAATGTTTTACTGATTGTATGATCTATCCCTTCCTAGGCAACAATGGAGGAGGCAGAAATCCGCAGCTCAGAAATGAAAAAAGCCATGTATGAGTTTGAGCGGGATATCTGCAAAGCTGAATTAAGCAACAAGAAAGGTGGAGGTTGGACCCCTGACAAAGTTATCCGCTATATGGAGGAGAAGATGCGAGCCCGAGTGAGTCCATGGGGTCCATTTATTAATGTGCGACGGACATGATCCGATATAGCAGATCATGTTCGCCGCACATTGATAAATGTCAACAGCATACGCTGTCGGCATTTATCATTGCACCACACAGTTCTTGTGAACTGCTGGTGCAATACCACCCCCTGCAGATTCGTGGCCTATCGGCCACTAGCAGGGGGTTTCAATCAGCCCGATCGTATTCGATCGGACGGATTGCTGTCCGCCACCTCAGACTTGACGGACGACTTAAGGAGCAGCGGTCTTAGGACCGCTGCTTCTTAACTTCTGCTTCAGCCGGAACTGAAGCGGAGTGGGTCTGAGGTAGCATCCGCTGCTTCATAAATAGACCCCCATGACTACATAGATCATTATAGCTATCTTCATAGCTCTGGCATAATTGTGTGTATGTTTTAGTGTGCATTGAAAACAAAGTCTATATAGTTGTTGTTACCAGGAATGCTTTTTATTTTAGGCACTGGTGGGCCTGTTTTTAGATAACATAGTTAGACCTACCCCTACACTTTTTCATATGGATGGGTCTCAGTAATGTATAGAAGTAAAAAAAAAAAAAAAAAACATGTGCAGGAGAATGCGCTAACAATTTCATGATAAATGTGTAATCTGAGCCTTCTTAGCGGCTGTGAATTGAGCACAATGTGATGCTTACAAATGATGATGGCCGTTTGTATTACAAACGTATATGTACACTTAGAAAATATACGTTAAAGGGCCATAGTAGTCGAAAAATGACACGCAGTAGAAGTACCACTCTGTGCTTGCAGATTACTGCTGGTTCTCAAAGGAAGAACCTGACACTGATCCAATCAGCAGCGCTAGTCACACGACTCAGCTGTGTAATTAGTGCTGCTGATTGGATAGGCAGCAGTTTTCACTCGGGACCAGCAGTACTTCTACTTTCTGTTTAACCCCTTTGTGATAGTCATGTATGTCATGCACAAATAAGAGCATGTAATCTTTTAACTATTGTGGCCCTTTAAAATATTCCAGCTGCTGTTACCACCATATAGCTCTTACTAACTAGAATGCAAATTTTACACATGCAGGGAATATATACTTAAATATTTTTAGGCTAAAATTAATAGAATAGTTCAATTGTTCTACTTAAAAATAAAAACTAAGTATACTTTTTGATAAAATCCTTTACAATTTAAAAGTAAATTAAACATTAAATAATTGCTAGATATGATGTATTCAAAGCAAACATTAGCCTGAGCATAATATGAAGATGAGTTTTAAATCATATTAGTTCTTTCAATAGTGAAATAAGCGTAAAGTTGTACAGTAGTTTCTATAAAGTACTTTCGTTTCTATAAAGTAATAGGCGCCAGAATGTTGAATTTTCCTTATATAATCACTTCTGCGGAGGACAAATAAGGATATATTAAAGTTTACAAACAATGGCAGTGTGGACAATAGCAATGTAATTGATTATTTAACAAGGTTTAAAGTTCCCTTTAACATTTATATTTGCAACACAGCCATTGGAACTGTGAGAAAAGGTTACACATAAGAAATGTGAGGTGACAAGCCACCTGCATACGAAAACAGAGACTGTAAGATACTTTACACTGCAAGTAATCTGATTTGTGTTAGCTGCAGGATTTCATTTTTAAAGTGGCCTACTGCTTCTTGCTAACTTCACTTTGCTTTCTACCGAGCTCTGTTACTTTATATGGGAGACATCTGGCAAGTTGTAGGGATAGCCCCTTTTTATAGAATTCCTTGAGGGCAGCCCCTGCGAGTGTCGACATGTTTTTATTTTTTACGTCTGTCCCAGCAAAGTTTTTAGAATTGGGTGTTTTATGTCCTAACCCCTTTGCTACTGAGAATTTCAAAGAAAATCTTGCCCAAAGTACCGGAGAATTTTTAGCATTTTTGCTATCACTCCATTTAAACAGAAATAGAGCCTTTTTATTTATCTATAAAACCTTTATATATATTGAAAGAAGACAAACCAAGGTATTGATATAGGCCCATTTTAGTACATTTGATGCAACTATTTGGCTGCCAAATACGATCATATTACAAAAGAAAATCATTAACTTATTCACAAACTGTGGGTTTCTCACTGAAATTATTTGCACACAACTACTGCAGTCATAAGACAAATGGTTTTAAAAGCTTCCCCTTTATTCAGAAACAGCAGACATGCAAAACTTTGCCATTAGTTTTTGGAAGGCTACTAATTGCAGCTGTGCATCACACTTTTGAAATTCCTGGCAGTAAAGGGGTTAATCAGTTAGCTTGTAAGGTTAATTTTAGCAGAGGTGTAGAGATTACCCTCCCACCTGACACCTCCCACCCCCTGATCCATACCTGTTCTCTCCAAAACAGTGGGAGGGGTCCCTCCTCACCCTCCCACCTTCCGAACCCCCCCAACAGCTCCACAGCCTCCCACTGTCCGTCACCATGTTTGTTTGTGGCAGCCAGTCTGCCAGTAACAAACTATAATTTTTTCTTTGTATTTTGTTTTAAATTAGGGCCCCATCCCTTTCTCTCCCTTCATAAATCCTTTTTAACTTGTCCGCCTCCTTTGAGGCTCAAGCATTTCACAGCAATCAGCCTGATCGGAAAGGATTGGGTTGATTGACACCCCTGCTAGCGGCCAATGGGCCGCGTATGTGCAGGGGGCGGCATTGCACAAGCATTTCACTAGAAATGCTTGTGCAATGATAAATGCGTATGCTGTTGGCAGGGGCGTATTTATGTATAGCCCAACAAGGCCGGTGCCTAGGGTGACAGATTTGGGGGGCCGGCACTGGCACTGATATGTTGGCATTTGGCAACTTGTTGGCATTTTTTTTTTCGTGCGGCGGTCATGTGACCTGGCTTTTGCCGAGGTCACGTGACGTTTTCCATCTTCCGCCTGCCTTCCTGTCTGCTCACAGTTGCTGCACATGGATGGAGCCATGCATGTGATCTCCCTCCCAGGGCATTGGAGGGAAGCAGTGAGTAAGAAAAAGACAGAAGCGGACGGAGACGGACAGTTCATGACGGACGGACTAGACTATCTTCAGTCAGTGAGTGAGTGGGATCAGAGCGTCAGCAGAGCCTAGCCTGAGACAGAGGGCTGGACTGGAGAGGAGGTGAGTGACCCGGCGGGCAGGCACACAGCGGAATAGTACTCGGACGAGTCGCAAGGTATATTTTTTTTTATGCTCTGTCTTCCCATAGTAAATTTGTTTTGATGCTCAATTTAAGCAAACAAGCTTTCCGAAATTCCAACATTAGGATACACTCAGTACTGGTTGAATTGTAGAGGATTTAAACAACAAGGCACTATAAATCTGTCCTGCTTTTTTTTATATATTTCCCGGCCGAATCCCAAATGAAATGACAAATGAAATATATCTAAAAAAGAAAAGAAAAAAAAGTTATTACTCCCTGACAAAAAAAATGATATGGCCAAAAATTCCCTAAATCCGATTTAGAGTGCCTAGGGCAGAACAAAACCTAAATACGCCCCTGGCTGTCGGCATTTATCGATGTCTGCCCACACATAAGTAAATCGGCCCCATGTCTTAACTTCTAGCCCTGCCCTATTTCTGGTGGTCTTGTTGATTTTACTGCTGGTATTAGTCACATATGTGATGATTTATTGATTCTTACAATCTTTTGAAAAAATACAATTGTATGCTTACCTGATAAATGTATTTATTTCACAATGGTGAGCATTCTCTACCTTTTGCAGTTTATTTTAGTTGGAGGCAGGTTCTGTTTTGCATTTTATTTCTCCATTTGGTCCTTTCCTGTATTCTATTTTTGCTTGTGCATAGCTGAGCAATGCTCGGAGATGGGCTGGAGTAAAGCTTTGCAATATAGGAGTGTTTTTCCTCCTCCTTATCATATAGCCATATATTTTGATTTCCTTGTGGTGAGTAAACATTCTTTTTCCAGTCTTATGGTGAGCGTTTTCCCTATCAGCCAGTGAGGATTAATACAGCAGTATGTTTTACTCCTTTCCGTTAAATACCCTTTTCTGAAAAAATATTTTCACTTGTATAATTGCTTTTATTTCACATACATGAAAGACCATTTTTGAGAATTTTATGTTTCTTTAATCCACTCTGTTTTAATTAGATCTTCTATAGCAGAATAAGAGGGAAAACTCCAATTTGACATTAAAGGCCATGCTCAGTCTATCAGATTTTGTGTGACACAGGGATCTAAAGGTATACACAATGTTTTGGGGAAACCCCCTTAATCCCCCAAAATGTTGTGTATACCTTTTGATCCCCATATCACACTAATAAAGGGATGATTTTATATGGCTGACCGGCTACCTTTTTGCTCTTTTTCATGATAATTGTGGGCTTGAGCAGTAGCCTATGGTAGTCGGCTACCGGGCCTGAGTGCTGGTCTTATAATGTTTTAGCCTGCTCATGGATCTCACTGACTCAGCTCTCAGCATCCTGGTCCCAAATACTACCTGGTTGATGTTGGGTGGGTGAGTGTATATATCAGCAAATAACTACTGTGTTGCAAAAGATCTGAATATGAAATATATGTTTTTAAGCATTTAAACTGTCATTTTGTTAAGAAAATTGTTGTTATTTTCCAGTACAGATGCATACACATTGAAACATCTCTTGAGTTTTATTTATCTTATCTCCTTTGCTGTGGCCAATTGGGATACACATACAAATGAGCAATCACTGTGTAGCATGTAGCTGGATGAAGACTCACCCTACCAGTGGCCGGGTTGCATTATGAAGTAGCCGGGTGGGGGCAGTATAATTTTTTAAATATTATGCCATTTTTTGCTATCCAAAGCAAAAATAATTGCAAAATTAAACATAAATTTAGTTAATGATAATTAACCATTAGCCAAGTTCAGCTTAATATTGGCTAAAATTGTAGCTGGGTGGTCAGCCAGGTTGTGCACCTGTTAAAAAGGTCCTGGGGAGAACACTGCATAATTTAAATGTATGGGGACTAGGCACCTACAGAAGTACATTTTGTTTTGTTTTTTACCTACATATTGAGACCACAAGTCCAAGGAGCCCTTTCTTCTAACAAAAGATCTCTAAAGGTTAAATTAGCATTCATCGCCTTAAAGAGCCAATAAACGGATATGAAACCCAACATTTTTTTTCTTTCATGATAGACCATGTGATATTAAACAACTTTCTAATTTACTTCTATTATTATTTTTTCTTCGTTCTCCTGGTATCTTTTGTTGAAAAGCAGGGACATATGCTTAGGAGCTGGCCCATTTCTGGAGCTCTATATGGAAGTAGTTTTGCAAGACTGTTATCCATTTGCAAGAGCACTAGATGACAGCATTAGTTCCTGCCATTATTGCTCTAGATGCCTACCTAGGTATCTCTTTAACACAGAATATTATGGGGCAAAGCAAAGTTGATAATGGAAGTAAACTGGAATCTTTTTTCAAATGGCCTGCTCTGTCTTAATCACCAAACAAAATTCTGGGCTTCATATCCCTTTAAATATATTAGAATTACATCATTAACAAATGTATACTCCTTCATTTCTGTGGGTTGGAATAAACTGATTAGATTTTTTTACCCAGAGCATCATGTGACAGTGTATACTTTAGCCCAGGCTGAAGTGATGAACACTTAGATTTATGACTGTTTTTCGGTGTCTGACAGGACAGTTTGGCAGACAAGCTTCGGCTGAAGAATGCTTCCTTGAAAGTCCAAAAGAAGAAACTGCAGATGCAGCTCAAACAAGTAGGTCTCTAGGTAACAAAATACACCAAGTATCATGTTGCTTGTTGCCACCAGATGTTTGAGATACATTGAAACGTCCCAAAGAGTAATGTGATGTAAGAGCACTGACCCCAAGCAGACCAGTTGCTACGTTAGTTAGAACTCATATGTGAAGGTGCTGCAGGGTGAAGCTCTGCTCTGACTACACAATATGTTCATGAATTGCAGATGAATTAAATGTTAAAACCAAAAACATGAGACTGTTTTTTATTCCATTCTGCTCTTTACTTCTCTTTAGAAAACTCCATTATTTACCTATAGGTTTGAGTTACACTCTGTGCTATGTCTGTTTCCTTGTTATCACTAAAATAGGTTGTTGCCTAGAAACCCTCAGAGCACCCGTAGAGCATTCTGTCTGGTTAAGTGATGCAGCTTTGCTATACATATTCTATATATCTTTCTTTCTGTAGTGCACACTTGGCTGCCCAGAACAGCCAATCATAGGCGGGACATGTCTATTTATAGCCCACATATATAGTTTGTTAGATAACTTACAGTTGGTGACATCTTTGGGCACATGGGGTATTGTAACATCATGTGCCTAGGGTGTTAGAGATCTAGTATGTAGGCCTATAGACATTATAGGGCTTGCTGCAGATGGTACGTTAGCAGTGAAGGGTACGGACAGGCAGTACTTGGTTTTCCTGGCATAGGATCAGATCTTTTATTCACACGTCCTCCTACAGACTCTTATGCTCCCAGCAAAGCCTATAATGTGGAAAAAAGATTGAACAACCTGCATATTACTGAAACAATGGGCTGAAGAGAGCAGAGAATGGAAACATTTCAGTGTTAACCTTTTACCAGGGCAAGGAGCAGTCAAATATCCATTGCACTTTTAACATAGCGGGTTTTTTTTGCATGACAAAAATAAAATGCTAGTCCATTGACTTACGTATAAAGTAAATTACATCTAATTCTTTACTGAGTGGTAGGTAACTTATTTAATCTGATGGCTCACAATTGTGCCTTCCTGTGTCTAGAATATAACTGCAAGGTATTGGTAACCAATTAAAACCACAACACAAATGTTTAAATCCATTATATAGAAAGCAGAACAAGGAAAATATATATAGATGAACAGAGAATAAGGGGCAGAGTGAGCTTAAAAATGGTACTAGTGAAATGACAGCCATCTTTTGTTATAAAGGATTTGGCAGGAACTGCAGCAAAAGCCTCTGAGACCATCTGTTGCCCACAGCCTTAAACTCAGTAACTGGTGCAGTGGTCAATTAGCTGGACGTAAGGCACCTTTATGTTACTGAGGTTGTAAGATTTTCTTTGCTCAGACATTTAAATGTATATATATATATATATAGCTTATTTCCCTTACATGAACAAAAATACCAATGTTTATAAAAAAAAATAAAAGTTAAGAGATACAAGCTTGGATTTATGTCAGTTTAATATAATTATTTTATTGGGCTTTTCTATGAACTTTTTCAGTTACGTGCCCATGTTAATGCAATGTTTAATGACTGTTTCCTTTTTAAGATTATAGGCCATAGATCTGTGCCATTGGAAAGATTCGGGGATGTATAATATATATTTCTTGTTAAATTATTAATGTTGTTAAATGCTGTTAAGTGTTTCTTGTAAAGAGAAAGATGCTGAGCAATTATCCATTATATCTGCAGAAAGAGGAGATGGGTGAGGTCCTTCATGAAGTGGATTTCCAGCAACTGAAAATAGAAAATGCTC